>NC_071262.1:11782801-12052801 GCF_023375685.1 Ictalurus furcatus
CACTCTATTGCAGCATAACTCAACTATGCTTAAGCTTCACGTCACCCACTGATGATTAGACATACTCCTTCAGGATTTACTGGTAAAGAGCAGAATTCATGTTTTCGTCGATTATGGCCCAGGCCTTGAAGCAGCAAAGCTTTCCAACACCATCACACTACCATCACTATGTCGTTAGTATGATGGTTTTTATTGTGGAATGCTGTGTTAGCTTTATGCCAGACGCAATGGGACTCATGTCTTTTAAAAAGTTTCACTTTCAACCCCTCAGTCCATAGACATCATCTCAAAAGGTTTGGAGGTCATGAAAGTACTTTTTTGGCAAACATGAGTCAAGCCTTTATGTTTCTCTTGGTCAGCAGAGGTTTTTGCCTTGCAACTTTTCCATGGATACCATTTTTGCACAGTCTTTTTCTAAATGAAATCATGAACGCTACATTCTTGGTATGCTAGCCACTTCTGGGAAGATTCACCACTGTTCCAAGTTTTCTCCATTTGGAGATAATGGCTCTCAGTGCGGTTCGTTGTGGTCCCAGAGCCTCAGAAATGGCTTTGTAACCCTTTCCAGGCTAATATATTTCAATAGCTTTATTTCTCATCCTTCCAGAATTTCTTTTGATCACGGCATACTGTGCTGCTTGTTGAGACTTTTTAGTTAGTCATATTGCTGGAAAGATTCTATTCAAGTCATGTTGAGATTCAACAGGCCTGAATTCATCTGAGTGTGTCTAGTCTAATTGAACACAATCATCAATTACATTTGGTTAATTGGTTGATTGAGTAACTAAGGGGGCAATTACTTTAGGGCCTGTTGGTGTTGGATAACGGTCTTTGCTCAATAAAATGGCGCATGGTGGCTTAGTGGTTAGCACATTCGCCTCACGCGTCCAGGGTCGTGGATTCCCACCATGGCCCTGTGTGTGCGGAGTTTGCATGTTCTCCCCGTGCTGCAGGGGTTTCCTCCGGGTACTCCGGTTTCCTCCCCCTGTCCATGCATGGTAGGCTGATTGGCAGTGTATGAATGGGTGTGTGAATGCGTATGTGATTGTGCCCTGCGATGGATTGGCACCCTGTCCAGGGTGTACCCCACCTTGGATGGATGTTCAATAAAATACGTGTTTTGCAAGGGGGGGGGTGGATTTGGGAACTGTGGCTTAGCGGTTAGCAGGTTTGCCTCACACCTCCGTGGTTGGGGGTTCGCATCCTGCTTCCACCCTGCGTGTGAGGGGCTTGCATGCTTCGGGGGCCTCCTCCAGGTACTGCAGCTTCCCCACCCAGCCCAAAGACACGTGTTGTAGGCTGACTGGCATTTCCAAATTGTCCCTAACGTGTGATTGTACCCTGCGATGGGTTGGCACCCCGTCCACAGTGTCCCCCACCCTGAGCTCCCTGGGATAGGCCCCAGGCTCCCCCACGACCCTGTTTAGGATAAGCAGTATTTTGTGTTTACTCAGGTTGCATTTGTCTTATTTAAAATTCTGTTAGAAGATCTAAAACAATTAAGTATGACAAATATGGAACAACTTTTGCATCGCATTGGAGTTTTTTTCTTTAGTGGAAAAAAATTCTTTGAATTCGAGTTGGGCAAACAAAAAGCGTTCACCCTATTCTCTAAAGACTGAGTTTGAATGCTGCAACAGCCGTCCGTGGCTGGGAGTCAGGGGAGCCAAATTGGCCAGGTCAGATTGACACTAGACATTGTGGGCAAAATCAATCGTGTGTGAAAAATCAAAACAACACAAAGAAAGCTAGTGAGGCCAGCCAGTTATAACAACACCATCTGATAAGTATTGACATCAGCAACATTTTTATGTTAATATGGTAATCTGAATTGTCATTTCAATCATTAGTTTACAACCAGTAAAAGATCCTTTCAACACCTGTGAATAGGTTTTAAAAAGAAACTTTACAGTTACATTTATATAGCGCTTTACATAGGGGGGGGGGATTGGGTTATCTCCTCAACCACCACTAGTATGTATCATCCACCTGGATGCTACACACCACACACCAGCTATTAGTGGAGAGGAGAAGAGAGTGATGTAGCCAATTCAGAGATGGGGATTATTAGGCGGCCATGACGGAGAACGGCCAATTACTGGCTAGGAACTTTTTATGCGACTTAGGAGAAGCCTTAGTGGCAAAAATAGATTTTTTTGTTGAATATGGTCATTACCATTACCAGTTCTTTACCATGCCTTGTATAGAGTTAGAACAGAAAATACCACAAACCTGTGCACTACAACACCCCTGCACTATGTATTACACACTTTTGTACTGAAAACACACCTATTAATTCATCCATTACCTGCGTTGTCCAGAAAGAGTCTCATCAGGATCAAAGTTGACGGGTTGAATGACTAGAGCCCGCTCCACCGGTGATGTCACTGCACGAGCCCTGCGCTGGGGGGTGTGTGAACACATGCTGCTCACCTTAAAAACAAACAGAGAGTATTTAGGTCTACATGCATAGCTGTTTACTAGCACACTAAAAAATATGCCCAAATGACTAAACCTCTGGTGACATACTGTGCTGTTTAATACATTATGCTTGGAACAGGGCCTAAGCATTTAATTCAGAGATAAGGCTGTGTAACAAAAGAAAAACCCCTTTTTAAATTGCCCTTGTCAACTTGCAGTTTCTCTTGGGGGAATTCCCACTGGCATCTTAAGGGCCTTCCAAGTGTACAAGTGCATGGTTGAAAACAGTTCTGGAATGCAGGGCAAGAGGGAAGACACTAATGAGCCAGAACGCCCTGAAACTTTTTTCCCCTTATTCAGCTAATCACTTGGCTCGCTGTACAGCCTTCTTCTCCGGTTTGTTTATTCGGGCGACGTGTGACAATAGGATTTACATAACAAAGCTACACCACTGTCAAGCTAGTCAGCCACTTGCACCTTGTTCTTTCACTAATCATCATCCTGCGCTGCTCTTGTTCTCTCTGATAAACGCCATTGTTTTTATATGGGACAACATCATCATATTAAACACAGCGGCCCTTCCGTGCGCAGCAATGATAATAGAAAGTGTCTATTGTATTCAGGTGCAATAAAAATGCAAATGCATGCTACTGTTTAGCTTCTGCTTTAATGAATTGCTGCTGGATTAATTTCCCAGGGGGTTCAGGAACTTAATTCTTAATTCTGGACTGAATTCTGCGATGTAATGTTAGCAGCTAATTGTGCTCGGCTGGCTATAAGTGAATATGTGCAGTACACCAGATGCAGAATACCAATGGGACCAAGCAATGCAGACATCAAAAGGTGGGGGAGAGAACACACACACACACACACACACACACACACACACACACACACACACAGGGAGAGCAGTTGTGAAAATCAGAATGTGTAAGAATGAAAACACACCTGTAAGAGATACTGTATAGGACAGCACATCCAACCTAATCTCTACCTACCACATCTGCAGCATATGTGCAAGTACAAACAACAACTATTTCAACATATTTTCCATTACTTTGAGGGAAAAAAACAACAGAAAATGCTTACTGAAACTCGGGTATAATGGAAGTGGAAGTCTAAAAGGAAATTTGCTGTATTTGATCAATGCACATTTCTGTAATTATATTGTACTGTATTCATATGCATTCGTGTATTTCTACTGTACATTAAGCTTGTGGTTATGTATTAATGACATAGTTGCACGAGTCTGATTACGCCTGGATAGAACAACATTTTCAGAAGAGCTTTCACGAAAGCGTTGGGTAAAGCTCTGTAAAAACAGCTTTTATAATAAAATGTCAAGTCTCTGTCATCCTAACACATTTATTGTTGGAGTAGAACACTTGTAGCTTTGAATTCATGTTATATAATCACAGGTAAACATTCACTGACATGCCCTTAAAGTCCACCTATTATGGTTTTTCAAATATTACCTTTCATGTAGTGTATTATAGAGCTGTTTGTGAAAGTAAAAAGTCTGCAAAGTTTCAAAAATCAAAGCACACAACAAACTGAGTTATTGACTCCCAAAAGAAGGAACCGATTCTGAACAGCTGAAACGAGTCGTCAGTAATTCCAGACTTACTTCCTGTACAAACCTACGTAAGTTTGTATCAAAAAGCCCCGCCTCTGGTCTTTATCGGCTGCTCCCTGACAGCGGTAGACCAATCACCACAGACTGGGACGTCTGACCAATCACAGCAGAGTATGCTCTCTGAAAGGAGGAGTTTAGAATGAATCCTTTAGAACGGACTCATTTAAGGAGTCGTTTTCGGTCAGCACTGGGTGGGGGGGGTGGGGGGATAATGCTGCAGTTTAAATTATGAGCACATTAAGATGTTTTTTGACCTTGGATGCATGTAAATCTATTGTATGAGACCTCTAAAACAAAATTTGGCCCGTTTCAAAGCCATAATAGGTGTGCTTTAAGCTTCCATTATAAATATGTTTTAAAAAATGGGATTTCTGTTCCTTTCTCAGCACAGGATATGTTGAATGATGTCCTATGATTACACTACGAATCACACGAGTAGTCCTTTAAATCCCATTGTGTTGTTTATGTTTGCATTACATTTATTTGCTGTAAATGGGTAAGTATTTTTGTCTCCTCTTTTCTAACCTTATTCCAATGTTATTAGTTGTATTATATTTAACACATCGCGTTTATCACATAACACATTGTAGCATTTATGTGGCATCCTGTAGTATAGCTAGTAGGGATCATTAAATCAAGCAAGGAATAAAACACTTTGGGATGTGCCGTTATAAGAAATTAATTAACAAAGATGTTTTATTCCTTTTAAAGTACCTCAATTTGCTAACTCTAACCATCCATCCATCCATTTTCTGTACCGCTTATCCAACACAGGGTCACGGGGGAACCTGAAGCCTATCCAAGGGAACCCGGGGTACAAGCTGGGCGACACCCTGGATGGAGTGCCAACCCATCACAGGGCAAAGTCACACACACTTTCGCATGACAGACAATTTAGAGATGTTGATCAGCCTACAATGCATGTCTTTGGACTGCGGGAGGAAAGCGGAGTACCCAGAGGAAACCACCGAAGCACAGGAAGAACACGCAAACTCCGCTCACACAGGGCACAGGTGGGAATCGAACCCCCGACCCTGGAGGTGCGAGGCAAATGTGCTGTATATACTTACATTTAATGTTGTGGAATGTCTGCAAAACAAAATTTCTTTTATCACTTATAACAGCTATGAACAATCATTTCATTACTAGTTTGAAGTAGTTAAGCTACAGTCAAGCTACCCTTTTTAAAAAAAGTAGTTAGCTACACAAGTTATGAACAAAAAGCAGCTAACTACATTGAAGCTGCTTAAATGGGCAAAATGTCTTACATTTCATACATGAAATAATAATAATAATAACAATAATAATAATAATAATAATTCTTCATCATTGCCTATCGGAAGTAGTTTCTTTTTTGTTTTGTTTTTTAAAACTGATTAATGAATTAATCATGGAAATAATAATCAATAATTTCTCTTGCTCCTCCCTTAAACAAGATGTTGAGAAATACAATCTGACTATTATATTCAGAACATATAATAAATCCCTCAGCATGCACTAAACTTATTGAATCATCTTATTTTATTTGTAAGTAAATGTAAACATTGGGTTGCCTATTAACAACAAAGCGCATAGTAATATTCTCTGTATCAGAGAAGAAACTCCAGTGTTCATTTATTATGGTATTATCATTTACCCGCCCCATACATCACAAACTGTGATTGATCGCTTTACATGTCTATCAGACAGTCTCTTCCTATCCATGCGAGTTACAATGAGGCTTTGAAGCAAGCAGGCACCACAGATGTACAATGAAGCTCACTGTTATAACTGGACAAAAAAAACAAAAAAAACAAACATCGCTACTTGTTTGAAAAAGTAACTCGTTACTGGAAAAGCGACACTATTTTTAAAGTAGCTGTCACGCTCATGAAAAATGTAGTCAAGTTAGTATTGCTAGCATTGCTACTTTTAGTTAACTACTCCCCAACACTGTTCCTTACCAGTGTTTTTCTTCTCTCTCTCTCTCTTGAAATAAATAAGATATATCTTGTCATGTTAACACAAAACCTCAAAGTCTTCTGTCCTGAAGACCTTCCCATGTTGGAAAATTTAAAGTTACAGCTTTACTGTTACAAAATGTTGACATTGGAGACTCCTTCCACAAATAGTAAATAAATATCTCCTCCATGGACGGTAACATACATCGTCCCCCCAACACCCTGTTTTCATTCCAAGTTGGTCTCGACAATTCCTACCCACTAGCCAACTCTCACTCATCAAACACATGCTTCCTCTGAGACTATTAGATCCAACCGCTGCATCTGCTGCCCAAGCTGTGTCACAGGGCAGCGTAACACACTCTGAGTAAATGGCTATCTGCCCTGTTCCCACGATGTGCTAGTGTTGCTCTGATTGACAGGGTGGAGACAGTAATGACACCCCTCCCACCCTAAGAGCAAGGCCATTACACATGTTTTTAATCTGTTGCAGCATCAACCGTACAACATCCTGTCTAATATGTCACTAGAGAAAATATCATGTATCATAATGACGGCATGAACATAAACCGGTGATTTATTTGTCAATTAACACGGCTATCAGAGCTGCAGTTACAGAAAATCAATCAACACCTTCTGTCCAATCATAGTCCAGAATTCATCAGTGCTGTGGTATAAACTACATATTACACATACCGATAGTTGAATATTTACTAGACTTACACATGCGTGTCTACAGCCCAAAACAAACACCAAACACATTTTGAGCTCTGTGATATTACCATGAGTGTAGATCAATAGAACCCCCTTTCTACCAGGCAAAACCACAGGAGACTAGAATTTTGCTGAAGCACATGTAGAGAGAGGAAGAGGGAAGGTGATCACACTATTCATAACACATTTAAATTCAGATTTATATTAAATCCTGATGCAACATGCTGTATATTAGTGTAAGGCCAGATTCCCTCTGCAACATCCCTCACACTAAGCGCACACACACACACACTACACATGCTCTTTTGCACCGCTCTCCCAAACACACACACTCGCACTAATTCACAGCCACGACACATTCTCTTCTTCTAATGCTCTTCCTCTTGCTTGCTCTGGGGAAATCATTAGTGGCCAGCCTCTCCTAGTGTAATTTCGTGTGCGCAGAGCGGCCTTTCCCGCCCCCGGCCTTGATTAATGTGGGGGTTGTGCTTTTCCTCAGAGTTCGGCGGCTGCACGTGTGAGACTCGGGGGACCTGTGGCACAGGGGAGTGTGTGGGTGAGATTGTTTCTCTCATTAGCAGAGTATTAGTAACATGGAGACGTGGCAGCCATGCTAGTGGTTAAGACTGCCGAGGAGATACGAGCCGTGTCTGTAAGGATTCTGAAATATCTACCAACTATCTTTCATCTGTACCTCACACACCCAGAGAGTGGAGGAAAATAGGAGAGTGAGGCCAGGCAGTAACCCTCAAGAAAGCTATCTTGTGCTCACTCACACACTGTCAAACACACGCCTGAACGTTCGCAATATGCATATAGTACATGCTGGAAATTTTCTTAACTTCCAGTCATGTGTGGTAAACAGCAAAACACAAACGAATACTCCAATGTTTTTCAACTTAATCTCGTCCTACTGTATCTGTAGGTATGTCTGATTACTGTGGACAATTTTGCTTTGTTTCCCAGCATAGAGAAAATAATATAAAGTCAGCAGGACAGCTACGGTATTTCAAGTAAATGTGTTTTTAAAAATATATATATTTTTTAATAAATTCATCACTTCATAATGAAAGTCTAAGGGCAATCATTGGAGAGTCGATAATGCAAAACATTTTTACAGAACACGGTGAGGAATGTTTCAACATGTCCATGTTGTCATATATCAAGGAGGTAACTCTGGACTTCAGTTCCGATCAGCTACTGCATTGTACTACAACATGTCACATGACCACCTGCACCTGAATCAGGTTTCTGTTAACGAGCACACTTATATATAGCCATTGTCTGCACTGCTTCTCTGTCTTACGTTTGTCTTAGACCACTGTGTTCCATGTTACCGTGTTCAATGATCTTGTTAGTTTATGGTTAGTTTTTGCCACAGTATTATGCCAAGTTGTCTTAGTGTCTTTGTTTTGTTTTTTGTTTGTTTATTTAATAAGCTGTTTGAAAATCTGCGATTGCTTCCAAATCAACTTTGAAACGTGACACATGTGGGTTTCCTCTGGGTTCTCCAGGTTACCCTCTCTCCTCTAAAAAAAAACATGCTGTTCAGAAGATTGGCTATGAGTAATTCCTCCTAGGTGTGAATAAATGTATAAATGTGTGTGTGCATGGTGCCCTGCAATGGACTGGCATATCATCCAGGGTGTTTTCCTGGCTCGTGTTCCCAGGATAGGCTCCAGATTCACCACCACCGGGCTAAAAAGCTTACTAAAGATTAATAAATTAATTTAAAAACACTCATGAATTCATCAAAGGTACTTGTAAATTAAGATCTATATCTGTGTAATTTATTCTTTATACAGTGGTGCTTGAACGTTTGTGAACCCTTTAGAATTTTCTATATTTCTGCATAAATATGACTTAAAACATAATCAGTCCTCAAAGTAGATAAAGAGAACCAAATTAAAACAAATGAGAAAAATATTATTCTTGGTCATATATTTATTGAGGAAAATGTTCCAATATTACATATTTGTAAGTGGCAAAAGTATGTGAACCTTTGTTTTCAGTATCTGGTGGGACCCCCTTGTGCAGGAATAACTGCAGCTAAACATTTCCGGTCACTGTTGATCAGTCCTGCACATCGGCTTGGAGGAATTTTAGCCCGTTCCTCAGTACAGAACAGCTTCAACTCTGGGATGTTGGTGGGTTTCCTTACATGAATTGCTTGCTTCAGGTCTTTCCACAGCATTTCTATTGGATTAAGGTAAGGACTTTGACTTGGCCTTTCCAAAACATTAACTTTAATCTTCTTTAACCATTCTTTGGTAGAACAACTTGTGTGCTTAGGCTCGTTGTCTTGCTGCATGACCCATTTCTCTTGGGATTCAGTTCACAGACAGATTTCCGGACATTTTCCTTTAGAATTCAGTGGTATACTTCAGAATTCATTGTTCCATCAATGATGGAAAGTTGTCCTGGCCCAGATGCAGCAAAACAGGCCCAAACCATGATTCTTCCACCACCATGTTTCACAGATGGGATAAAGTTCTTAAACTGGAATGCAGTGTTTTACTCTCTTCAAACATAATGCTTCTCATTTAAACCAAGAAGTTTTTCATCCACAAAACATTTTCCATTAGCCTTCTGGCTTGTCCATGTGATCTTCAGCAAACTGCAGAAGGGCAGTGTTGTTTTTTTGGAGAGCAGTAGCTTTCTCCTTGCAGCCCTGCCATACACACCATTGTTGTTCAGTGTTCTCCTGATGGTGGACTCATGAACATTAGCTAATGTGAGAGAGGCCTTTAGATTGCTCTTGGAGTGATCTTTGTCGGTCGACCACTCCTGGGGAGGGTAACAGTGATCTTGAATTTCCTCCATTTGTACACAATCTGTCTGACTGTGGATTGGTGGAGCCCAAACTCTTTAGAGGTGGTTTTGTAACCTTTTCCAGCTTGATGAGCTTCAACATGATACATTTCCACAAACATGTGTTGTGAAGATCAGACCCTGTTAGATCCCTATTCTTTAAATAAAACAGGACACTCACACCTGATTGTCATCCCATTGATTGAAATCACCTGACTCTAATTTCACCTTGAAAATTAACTGCTAATCTTAGACGTTCACATACTTTTGCCACTCCCATATATGTAAAATCGGATCATTTTCCTCAATAAATAAATGAACAAATATAATATTTTTTTTCTCATTTGTTTAATTGGGTTCTCTTTATCTACTTTCAGAGTGAAAAATGATGGTTTAGGTCATATTTATGCAGAAACACAGAAAATACTACATTCTAAATTCACAAACTTTCAAGCACCACTTTACATAAGGAAATACATAAGAACAGTGTGAAAGTCCCAGGAGATCAGCAGTTTGTGAAATATTCAAACCAGCCCATCTGGCAGCAACAACCATAGCACGGTTGAAGTCACAGAGATCACAATTTTCCCCCATTCTGATGTTTGATGTGAACGTTAACTGAAGCTCTTGACCTGTATCTGCATGATTTGATCCATTGTGCTGCTGCCACATGATTGGCTGAATGGATATCTGCATAAATGAGCAGAGTTCCTTTTAAAGTGGACGGTGAGTGTATATGTGTATGTTACAAACAAGTTCAACTGCCCTTAGACTTCCATTAAACATGAATATTGACTATTTTAGTTTTCCGATATTTTCTCGGTCCAGGAAAACATGTGACGCAATCATATTGACACTACCGATGCAGGGAATATATGTAGATTAGGGTACAAAACAATTGAATAAAATATTCCTTGTCTTGGTCATGCATAAATTATTGAATGCAGTTTAAAAGTTTGCCATGAAAATAAGTTATAAATGAACTCAAAAGAACAGTCTGCTTGACAAGAATTGGTCTACTGAAGAGTGAATAACAGTGGATACCCAAAGCATGCGCTGGACAGATATATTTTTCTCCTCTATGATGCCAAGTGGACAACCAGAAAGCAGCCAGTCTCCGTACTGCAAACAACCACATCCATCCACATCCACCTCCTTCCATTTCCTGTGAACGCTCTGGCTGTGTGTATCCCTACTTTCTTCCCCCCTGAGACATACACACATCAAACTCCTCAACAGCGAGTCATGTTCTCGAAATCACTCTCCCCAATCCTTTAAAAACTGTTTCTTCCCACTAAATCTCTCTCGCGCCCTCAATTTATGTCCCTCTTTCATTTACTCATCATCATTAGCTTCCTACTTCTGCTCAGTAACTGGTAAAAATAGTGCTTCATAAATCATGCATCCTCTCTTTGTCCCTCTTTCTCAAACACAGATGTACTAGAGAAAAATGAAAATCATAGAAAGAATGAAAATTTGATGAGTGGGGTTGTCACCTCGCTTTAGATGCGATATGGCAATGTTTAAGTAGGATGAGGTAAACTAAGAGCACATAATCACTCTGAAAGATGGTTAGTACTTCTTGCTCACAAGCAAGAAAAAAGTAGTTTTCTTTTGGACTGATTAAGACCAACAGCTTCAGACTTCTTTCCAAAATATTAGTGTCCTGCTTGGGTGTGCTCACTTAGTCTTACACCTTCTAAATATAGATCACGGATCACTCCTCTGGTTGCACACTATAATCAATAGAGGGCAGTTCACTTCGTTATACTCAAAACTCTCTAAACCACAGATACACACATACACGTGCACTTAGATTCTTTTAATAGTAGGTCTGCATTACATTTCTGCACTATATCACAGTCAAGGGCAAGGACATTGCAATACGAAACTGCACTCTACTCTGATGCCAGTGCTATACACCCTGTGTCTACATTGATGCCCTACTCCTTATTCCCTACAATAAGTGTATTTGGGTATTATGTGTCCTCTGTGGTACCTTATTTAAACACTAACCTATTGTAGTGAATTGTGGGATTTTCATGAGCTATTAGCGGCGTAGCCAAGAAACAACTTTATTGAGGAATGAGGAAATATTTTTAAACAAAAATATGGTGTGATCTGTACAATTATATTAATAAGTGTGTATTTTGGGTGGATGCCAGGCAGTAGAAGTGGTGATGGAACAAATTTATCATTGAAGGTACATTATACCACCACCCATCCATCCATTTTCTGTACCATTTATCCTACACAGGGTGGCAGAAGCATGGAAGCCTATCCCAGGGGACTTGAGGCACAAGGTTGGGGACACCCTGGATGGGGTGCCAACCCATCGAATAGCACAATACACTTGCACACCCATTCACACACTTCAGACAATTTAGAGATGCCAATCAGCCTACAACGCACGTCTTTGGATTGGGGGAGGAAACCCCCAAAGCAAGGGGAGAACATGCAAACTCTGTGCACACATGGCAGAGGTGGGAATCGTACCCCCAACCCTGGAGGAGCGAGGCAAGCGTGCTAACCACTAAGGCACCATACCCCCTTACCACAAACCAATCTTGACATTAAAATAAGACTCTAGTAATAGGGGAAATTACTGTTTTTATCTTGTAAAAAAAAATAAAATAAATAAGATCTGCAATTCTTTTTCTTCTTCTCCAGTAAGCTTGCAGTACTTCATCAATTGTCACCTCGATATCCCTCGATATGTTCAGAGTCGGGTGTTCAAACAGAAACAGGAAAACTGCATTTTCCATAGCAGCTGGTACCCAATAAAATGCGATTAAGCAAACTAACACACTAACAAACTAATGACATGGAATCGCAATGATGGTTCTGTTGACCTTTTATAAACATCATTATAGCACAATTACAAAACAAAACATGTTATTTGACACTGAATATGCCTCTGATGGCTATGTCATGGCAAAACATTCAAACTAGTGCACTATATTATATATAAAAGAGTGAATAAGGTGCAGTAATGGATGTGCCATGCATGTTGGCCAGTGGTTATTAATTTCTGTCCTTCTAGCACCATGGACAATTCAGTGTCTCCCCTAATCTTACACACCTGATTCTAATTAGCTGAGTCAGGTGTGTCAGAGCAGAACAAATGCAAAATGATGCTGAGTTTGAAGTCTATAAGACCTTGGTGTTAGACCTCACTTTGGTGTTGTGTAGTAGGTTAAATAGACTAACGTATGGGTGGCTAGCGGTGTCCGAATTACACTGCGGCACCTGGAAGCGGAGGTGGTGGGTTCTTTACGATGTGTGTTCTGCACATGCTGAGCCTTGGTGTTTTGTGTTGTGAAGATTTAACTATGAAAAACAAATTCAGCTATTATTGGCCTGCATGAGTACCTACAGATACGTTGTTTCATTTGATGTATGCATCAAAACTGATGCATGTTACTGATATGTTCTGCATGACAGTATAAAGTATTGTCTCTCGTTCAGCCAATATCTTTATAATTGCCTAATAAACGGTCCCTCCTGGTTCGCTGGTTTCCTCCAACATCCCAAAGACATGCTGGTAGGTTGATTAGCTATGCCAAATTACCCTAGATATGAATGAGTGTATGATAGATAGATCGATCTCTCTCTCACGCTATATATACATACACATCGTTCTATCGATAGATAGATCGATGTGTGTGTATATATAGCGAGAGAGATATCTATTGATCGATCAATAGATGTGTATGTGTTTTTTTAAACAGCTATAAATACAAAAATACAAGCATATATATTTTATATTATATATATATATATATATATATATATATATATATATATATATATATATATATATATATATATATATATTCCATATTTATGTGACTTGTTCAATTTTGTTTGATTCTGTGTACCTCGTGGTATTATTGTCTGTATTTATTGTCCGTATTTACAGTTTTAGTCCTCATTAATGTCTATGTCTACTGCATGTTGCACAGTAGTCTCCTGAAGGAATTCTATTGCCATATGAAGTGCTAAAAATGACAATAAATTGACTCTGAATGTGACTTTGAAGTAGGAGGTGCACTATTAGTATGTTTTTCTTAGAAAGCTTACCAGAAAGGTTCACAGGGCATCTGGTTGTGACTAAAGGTGTGCATCAGGGCTGGGATCCCCCCCCCCAAAAAAAATACAAATAAATAAATAAAAAAGTAGGAGGTTTTTACTTTCATGATGAAAAAAAGACCGTCACTGTGCTTTGTGATGCATCTACAGCATCCTTAGTAGCTACCTAACGTTTAAATTAGGCTACTAGTTTGTTTATATTTTGGGAAATAGGACCAATTATTATTATATCCAGTAGAATATTGAATATTGCAAGGAGGCACAAACAAAACCAGCAAGGTTAAATACATGGGCAAATGTGTAGTAGCTGAGAGCAGAATTCATAGACCATGTGGACAGTGCTAGCTTTTTAAGTGTTTTCTATTGTGATAAGGTTTATAGACCACGTCCATGTTGTGTTTAAATCCGAATAAAGGTGTGGATATTTGGAACACTAAACAGATAGCAAAATCGCGTTATACTCCGTGTGTGTGTGTGTGTGGTGCCCTGTGTCCCTTTATTCTTTGTGCCCAGTGTTCCCAATACAGGCTCGGGCTCCATCGTATCCAAGATAAAGCAGTAAGATGAATGAATGATTTTTTTTGTCTCTATCTTCCCTGTAATTCAAAATCATACCAACCATTCCCACGTTAATTTAGTTCTTCACATCACTAACATAACTGCCTTCTCTATCAACTGGATCAGATTAGAGTGTTTACGGCCGAAAATAAACTTTGTTGCTTCATTGCTAAACGTTGCTTCATCACACCCACTTCAACTCATGGAGAGCCTGATAATTACCTGATGTGTTGAATCAGGTGTTTTAAAGCAGGAAAAGCCCTAGAACATGCAGCATGTGCCCTTTCAAGTCTGGAGTCTGACATCCCAGTTTCACACCACCTTATAGATGAAATCAAAAGTGCTGTTGCAGCAAGTGGGTTGCTGCTGACATTTCACACTTTAACATGGAGCTGAAATAAAGTGAAACTGTCACAATTTCCCCTCGCGCAAAGTGCTGGAGCTCGCAGCGCACTCCGAAGCTCAATTGCCCGTTTCCGGGTTTCAGGGACATTCACTTTGTTCATTTTGACACGTGCGTTTGTTATGATTTCTGTCCTGTCTCCGCCGCTGTATTGTCATTGGTTGTTCCCTTATGTGTCATCATTAGTCTCAGTTGTTTTGCATTCACCCCTGATTATGTTCATTACGTAGACCCCTCGTGTGTCTATATGCGTTGCGAAGTATTGAGTGTTATCACCGTGTCAAGCCATTGTTCATCGTGTTTCCTTTCATGGTTTTTGTTCTCGCTTCTAGTTTCTCGTTTTTCCTCACCTTGTTTATGTCCGTTTGCTGATCGCCTGACCTTTTCCCTGTTTGACCACGCCTACGTCTCACGTTTTGGATTTGTCTGCCTATCCGTCCTAACCTCCAGTACATGATGGAAATATACTGAACACAATGCCTCCATCTAGTGCTCTCTAAGAACTGAAGCCTGGACTAAGTTGTACACACTTCCCAAAGTATAGTTAAATTTACCCAAAGCATACTTTACATATATAGGGCACAAACAAATGCTTGTAAACCAGGGGTGTCCAATCTTATGCGCAAAGGGCCGGTGTGTGTGCAGGTTTTCATTCCAACCAAGCAGGAGCCACACCTGATTCCACCTGTTTAATCAGTTGATCTTGGCTTTCAGAAGACTCAGGTGTGGCTTCTGCTTGGTTGGAATGAAAACCTGCACCCACACCGGCCCTTTCTGGATAAGATTGGACACCCCTGTTGTTAACAAATCTAATCAAATCATCAAATCTCAAGCACAGTAGAATCAAAGCAGCATCATTCCAGACACACAGCAGAGAATAAACAAAGATTTTATATAAGTAATAGACAAGTGTATATGTATGTATAATATATATATATGTGTGTGTGTGTGTGCGTGCGTGTGATGGACACCATGCAGAAACTGGATACAGAGCAAGCTTAGACCCAGCACTTTTTCAATATTTCATGAGCATTTGCCCTCAAACACACAAGAGCAACTGGAGTGTGTTATTGCTCTTTAACTCCTTCTGCCCCACTGAAAGGGTCACCGCTGAGCAGGGAGAGGAGATGCAGGCACTGCTTTCTGGAAATTGCTGGATACAGCGTTGCTGTTAGAGCAATTCAAAGTGTAGTTACACAATTTAGTGCAAAAGTGGATTATGTGTTAATAAAACAGAAAGGGAAGGTTTCTAGTCAGTTAGATGTTTTTAAAATACCCAATATGTGTAAATCAGAGGTCAGTCCTTTCTTCAGGGGCTTCAAGAGTTCATGGAATAATCCAGTGCGTTTCAAACCTAATCTCTGTCTACTGCATCTGTAGCGTACGTGCAATTAACAAAGCCAGGAATTGAAACGTTTCCTTGTACTGGGAAGGGAATGGGAAATTTCCTCACTTATAATAGTCTAAGTGCAGTTGAATGCAGAGAAATGCGTTAAAATGAGGGTGTGTGGTAATTGCATATGCACTGTAGATTCAGTGTATACAGTAGACAAAGTTAAAACAAAGACAGCATGATTCCTTAAAACCGGAAGGCCATTAATGTGTTTGCAAGTTCGTTCCTTTGACCAATCCGTAGTCATTTTCTTGGCTTGATATAACGGAGAAAGGAGAAAGCTATAACTATGTATAAAACCTGACCCTACTGAAAACAGAAGAGAGATTATGTTGGCGTAGGCTGATCATTTCATGGATATACCAAAAGCAGGAAATTAGCATACTTAGCACAGCTAGCGTAAGGAACATGATTTGCAGCTGCCCAGGGGCGTAACCTGACCTCGGCATTGGGGGCTGTAGCCTTGAAGATTTTTTTCTTTAGCCCCGTATAATTCTCCACTTGGAGCGGTTTGTCACTACGTAACTGAACATCAGTAAAAGGAGACAGCGGTGTTGTAATTTTCAGCGAACGGAGTGCTGTATTTCATCTTCATTGAATGGAAGCGAGACCAATCAGACAGGTTTACAGGAAAAAGACGTGAAAATACTCGTGTCTTATTGGCTGCCACAAATTTTCAGTTAGTGTGGGGGTAAATTGGATATATGCCAATTTCTTGTCTGTAAAGGGGTTGAAATTGAAACACTAACATCCCTTCATGCTGAGTAGGAAAACAAGGTGTGTAAATGTCTGTACGAGTTCCAAGTTCCGTGAACGTGATATGAGCCGAGCATAAGGACAGCGAACGTACTTTGCATGGCACTGTAGCAGCTAAACCCATACTGTACAATGATGACTAAACTAGCCTAGTCTCATGTTAGATAGCCAAAAAGTTTTATATTTTATCGGTCTGTTATTCATGCAAACAGTGATAACACCCAAAGCAATTTTTATGATAAATCCAACTTTTCACATTTTTAAAGCAATTAGCACTCACTTTGAAAAACTAAATTGCACGGAAACAGTACTTCAATTCAAAAGTACGATTTTTTAAAAAGGTTTATGATGGAGAAGAATCTGGGCTCAGCCCTGGATGATTAACTTTCCAGCTAATGCTCCTGCAGCTGCCCTATGAATACCTGCCCTACTACCTATAGAAAGAATGGTGTCTTTATATAACTGACCTGTGCATTCACTTTGCTCTTGGCCCCCACAATATGTCTGAGAGCCATCCGGATGATGACGTGCAGCCTGAGCACCACCGCCTCAATGTCCTGCTCTCCTCTCATGGCAGCTGCCAAAGTGCCCAGTCCGTCTACGTAGGCTCTCCAGTGTGGCTGCACCTCGGCTGCTCCCCCAAGACAGGTTCCCATAGTTACAAGGCACATTGCCTTGCATGGTCGCGCCTCCATCAGCCCTTGGCACAATGGACAGTACCACAGGCGGAGCAGTGCCCGGCCGCACTCCCGTCCCGCCTTCAGGTGCTGCGTGGTGTTCACCACCTCGATGCCCAGGTTCAGCGCCTGAAGGAAGAGACGCGTGGCCAGCAGTGACCGTGAGAGGCGAGTCATCATTAGCTTAGGGTAAGAGCTGAATGCCGACACCTCACGCCACAACCTGTGCATGCACTCATCTGAGATTCCTGCTGCTGCCCCATTGCCCAAGAGGCGGCGATAGGCAAGAGGGAAGAGGCGTGAGAAGAAGGAGGTCACCATGTCGTTCACGTTGGCATCAGAGCCAAGGATGTATAGGGACATTTCCAGGAAGAGTTGAGTTGCAGCACCATTGGCTCCACTACCCAAGCCTGGGAACTCCTCCCTCAGCAGGGTGAGAGTAGAGTTACGGCCCAAGCGCAACACCATGTCAAAGGCCTCTAAAAGAAAGCAAGAGAGAAGAACAACCGTTCAGATCAATGTAATTATTTACTTGTTTTAGATGCCTAATTAATCCTGTTTGAAATGTTTACACTCCCATTGTTATACACAGTTGATATTAGTATATTACACATCAGAAAACCTCGAGTAAATCTGACTGTAGTCCCTCACTCTCTACAGATGACAGACAGCAGAAAAGAATCTAAAGCATCCCATATTCCCATATCAATTGGGAACCACAGTTTTCAGAAGTGACCTTCCTGAACAACAAAGGCTGCTTTTCAACCATTTTAAAGACTTAAAAGGAGAGCATTCATCCACACTGGAGGCTGTTTGAGATTCTGAGCCTCAAAGATGCTGAGAGAAGAAAACAGCACAAATTGTAAGCCGGAGCTCAGAAATAATCAGATGCATATGAAAGCGCTCAGTGGAGTCTTATCAGTGCAGAAGCATAGAATGGCTCCTTTCCAAATCCACACCAACAAGCAGGGGAGAGGGGGTTGCAGTGAGGAGAGCCTGAGAGGCTGAGGAACATGAAGAGAGGGAATAAGATAGGATTAGATGAGGGGGAGAATATCACTGCAAGCATGTGAGTCACTTATTAAGAAGTATGCAGTATTTTGTTGGGTGTACAGTTTATGACTCAGTTGCTAGTTTATTAAGTAGACATACCCATCTACAGTGTAGGCTACTTAAGTTCCTTGCACTCACTCCAACGGAAATGGACCACCACTGACACGGTACCCAATGTGCACTTATTGGGCCTCAATCACAAACGGATTTCGTTTTAAACTCGAAATTCTGTATTCTACCAAGCGCGTGTCCATTACGCATATGGAATTAACCAATAGAAACTTTGCTTGATCGGTTTCAAATCATATAAATCGATTTACTGCACTTACATGTATGGATCACACTTTTAAGTTCAGACAGCTTTTGTATTTTTTTTTTTATTACACACAAATGTTATGAAAAGTTCGTGAAACCCAGTTGTTTCATATTTATGGCATTAACTAAATAAATATTAGATATTTAAAAAAAAGAAAGAAAGAAAGCAAACATAAATCCATAAATGAAGAAAAATAAGACCAGTCATTCAATTAAGAAGAAATGCAGCTGCATAAAATGACATGCTGATGGTGCAGATGGTGTGCAAATCAGTTACATGTGCCATGGCAACACTTCATTTATAAAACACTTTATTAGAGCCATCACTAAGTGACTGATAAGTGACCAATCTGGTGTATGTCTTAAACTGCAACATGCCATATACTCCATAGTGTGCCATCATTGGGCTTCTCCTTTTGATACACGCCCCCCTGCTCTTCCAACAAGGCTTCGGGGAGCGTGCATTGCCAGTTTCCTTTTTCTGCGTTTTCATGTCAATAATATATATTTTTATTTTCATAAACGTGAGTCAAAGTAACTTCCACTTCCACCTCTGAGAATTCTTTTTTTTTTTTTGCCGTTTACTCATTATTTCATCTGAGCAAGCGTTACCTTTCATGCAAAGTTTTGTGGGCGTCGGAAGAAAAATCAGCATTTCTGAAACTCGTCATCCAAAAAGATTGATGAGTGAGGCTTACTGTGTGCAAATGAGACACACCTACTCTGTTAGTCTACCTTGTAGGTGTACAGTTTGAGAATATAGGTAATTTTTCCTCCATGCCCAGTATGTGGTGGATAATTAATCATTATCTAACCCATCATGAGTGTCAGTTTCGAGGCACAGAGCTGCTGTTAATTGGATATTTTTGGTTAGCAGAGTATTCTTATCCTTGACAGTGACATCCCAGGAATTGTACCCAACACTACTATGTTTGCGCCATGGATTTTCGGAAATTGGTCTGCCATCCAAAAATATCTGGTCAAGGGCCATATGGTGGCCCTTTTACATTAATAAATAGTGAATAAATGGACTACAGAACATTTTTTACAGTCATTTTACAACAAGCAGCTCTATGGTAAGTCTACCTGATAAAATTACCTGATAAATACATAGTGTCCAGTTTATCAATATTAATCAACCAACCAATTTTATGTACTAACAAATAAAACAAAGACAAAAGGTAGTTATTTCAATAAAGGAAACTTTGAAATGAATAAGAATTCAACTGATTGAAATAATAAACCTAGTGAGTGAGTCTAAGAAGAGAAAAGTCAGGAAAGGTAATCAGAAAAAGTCTGGCTCATTAATGAACAGGTCAGAGAGGCTGAAGGTGATCCAAAAGAGTGGAGACTCTAATTAGGCCACACTCCTGGTGTGCTGTGACATCAGCATGCTGCTAAGCAGACTGTTTTCAGCTGCAATCATTAACTGCTCCATCCATCTCAACCAGCGAGTGCCGCTGTCAGGGGCCAAGGCTGTTACTAAACACAATCTGGATGAATCTATAACGTTCACTGATGGAGACTAGAAAGAAATCACTAAGCTGTAAAAGGGTAAAAGGTTTTAATGCTAACAAAAACAAGGTTCGCGGTCTCATCATCTGACCAATCTGCAGGTCGTTGTTGCACACGTTTATGTGTGTACACGTTTGTGCTCCATTGCTTGTGCAAGGTGCTGCAAAATCCTGTTGCCGTGGTTGCTAGATAAAGGCTGATCCAAGTTTTGGAAAGGTTTGTCACCTAATAAAAAAATATTTTAAAAAAAACTAACTTTTAAAATTAGAAACATGTTCCATCTAAAATACAACAGTATAAATGCACCTGAAGCCTGAGGCCAGACCCTAGAACTTAAATCATTTTTGCTCACCATAGCAGATACAAAACTGCATCATTTTCTTTTAAAGCCTTAGGACATTGCAAAAGTGGATTATCAGGGAAAAAAAAGATAGAAATATTCTTTTCTTCACAAAAAGAAGAAGAAGAAGAAAAAAGAATAGTCAGATACTGTATTAGCCGCTGATGGTTTTAAAATTGTCCCAAAGGCTAGCTTCTGGACCACAATAGCTCACAAAGTGTAATGCCATGATGAATATAATAAAATATAATGTAGTGGAAGTGCCTTGCTCAGTATCGACACAAATGAAACATGGCTGTAGTGAAAGGTTTTAAAAGGTTTGGATGGAATGGTCTGTTTTGTGTTTCTGTGACTCAGCCTCAGTTGACCCATCGAGCCTCAGATGGACTTACACTTCCTTTAAATGGTGAGCTTAGAAAAGCAACAAATGCTCGAAAGGTCTTGGGAGGGTGAGGACTGAACACGCACCTCTCTTAAAGAAAATACACACACACACATAAACCCAAAGTGTACTCACAAAATCCACTCACCTGCAAACACATTAATTATCATTAGAAGATTTTACTATAAGATTATAAGAGAAATTTTGCACGTTTAATTCACATTCTTTTTAATAGCGCGTGTTTGATTTAGTTTACCCTTACGTGTTAATTAATACATCAACTAACAAGCATGTACTACCATGTACTTAAGGTAGTCGTTATTCACGCATGAATTAATCAGACTCGGGTCGTGGTTAAGGTTAGCGCTTCATTAGTTTGTGATTAGTCCATGCCTTATCATGAGCTCATATTTAACTAAGTATTAATTCAGGTATTAGTGCATGATTATTCATGTATTATTACTGTAATGTGTTCCAAACATTCACATCCTACTCATGCCCCCGAGTGAGTGTAAATTTACACATTAATAAGACTAATTAATGTAAACATGGACTTGATCGACTTGTATATGGATAGCGTCAAGTCTAAATTGCTCATTTTAATTACATTTGCAGCATTTAGCAGACACCCTTATCCACAGAGACGTATAGAAGTGTCTTGTTGTCTCTATCAAAAACACATCCTAATGCTGGTTCACTAGGGCACGGGCTAAGAACCAATACAAACTCATGAATAAATCTAGTCATTCAACTATGACAAAGGAAATGGCGGCATATTGACGGAGGACAGGGTAGTCTGTCTGTGCCGAGCCATAAGCCGTAACCAAATGCCTCAGCTGACGGAAGATTACGTGCACATCAGGATGAAAACTGGATTTCAAACCAGCTCTGTTCGTCACCGCATCTTCTTTTAACGCTGTGCAACACTTCAACCATATCGACTAAAGACACTTAAAACAATATTTAAACTAGCAGTTTTCCTGAATGATGTGCTTGGTATCCGTGATCACCTGGGTACAATGTAGATCTTTTCATGTCGCACTGTTTTCTTGTCACCTCACTAAATTTACACCCAGTTCACCTTGTCTCTAGATTTGGACCTTTTCACATGCTGTTACACTGCTAAATATTTTTACTGGCATAGAAGTGAGTCAAAATAACTTCCGCTCCTGCCTTTTCTTTCATCGCTTAATAATCATTTTGTGTTTCTGGCCATCTGTGAGCTTGACCTTTTTATGGATGTATTCTGGGCATCACTACATGCAAATGATCTGTATTGGGAACATGCTTTGCACTTTATGAGTGATCAACATAAATATGGACACGAGTACAAAGAAAATCAGCATGTCCGAAACTTTTGTAAATCCGACCGAGTTCAGTTTGGCTTATGCAAACATGTACACGCAACTTTTTTTGCCCCCCCCCGCCATTTATCATCTTTGTTTTTGTCAACCCAGTTTCTGACTACAGGTTGGTCTATCCATTTGAATTTGTTCTTAAAAAGGACTGTACTCGCAACTGCATCCACCCTCGACACAGTTTGTTATAGACAGTGTTTGACTTACTGATTTAGTACAGAACACAAGAGTGTGGTTTTTGAATGGTACAGAGCGATACAGATCATACATTAAAATGATAATGTTACCCTTATCAACTAAAGTAGCACTACTGATATCAGTAGTACTGGTCTCTCTTTAAAAATGTTCAGTATTTGATCCTGATAGCCTACTTTTTTCAGTTGGGGTAGTTTGTAGTCGATAGATACATACATATATCTTAATGAATTTGTCCATCCCTGCTCATCATACACATTAATTTCAGTAAAACAAAGACAAAAGTCATACCAGGAAGCTCTGTGTATAGCCAGATCTTGTCCAACATACAATACTGTACATTGAGTACAATCTCAATTCAGTAGCTTCTCTCCTTCATATACGCTTCTAAAGCCTAAAGACAAATGATGTGTTTGAATCACTTAGAGATGACTAATAGGAGAGAGGATAAAAGGGCAGAGAGAGAGAGAGAGAAAGAGAAAGAGAATCTCTCTTAATGTAATGCTTTATTTTAGTAAAAGGGTCATACAGATCAGTTGAACTGTATGCTGTTCTGTGCTTTCCTATCATTTCTCAGATCAGGAGGGTCTGCATCAATCGGCACGTCCCATATCAGGTATCCTCTAATGGAGTAAGCAAAGTTGCCTGACACAGCACGAGCATGTAGTGAACAGAGAACTCTTATCTTTTCTAATGGATTATACATCCCCTTTACCAGGGCACTGCTACTGCGTGACCTCATTGAGCAGAAAGCTTCTGTCCGATAATGCTCTTTATATAAAAAGAGAAGAACCAGCTATATGAAGGAAGGAGGATATACAGGTCAATGTATCTGTGCAAGAGGATTTAGATTGAGAGGAAAGCATGGATCATAATACACGTGGATCACATAACACACACTGTACTGAAGGACAACAGATTATCCAAACCTTCCATTTCAACTCACCAGGAGACAGCGTCTTAATCAGAGATCAAATTTTTTTTTATGGACAAAATTATTACACTGAAAACGAGCTGTTACCAAAGCAGCTGAATGCCGGTCAGCTTATCCTTTAAATTGTGAGCATGTTCTTTATAGGAGAGCGCATCAGATTAACATCAAATAAACATTGTCATTATTTTATTAATTTGACAACTCAACGTAGGGAATTAAAGGGTTATAAATGACTACGTTTACATGGTCAGCAATAATCGAATTAATTACCTTATTCTGAATAAGACAATATTGTGATTAAGGTGTTTATGAGTCGCTTTTAGAATATTCCTTTCGTGTTCCTGTTTTACATGTTATAAAACATAGACTGATTAACGGCACACATCATTACATCCCCACGCCGCGCTGTCCGACGTCCCTCCAGAATTTCACATATCGACATACAGTTGGTCTTCGTTATGGTACCATATACAGTTTTTGGTGTTTTTATTTTTAATTTTATGAAAGCTTCAAATGCAGTTAATTATTTGTCATGCTATACGTGCAAATAGACGACTGCTTGAAGCCGTGGGCTGCGTCCGAAACCGCGTACTTACCTACTGTTTAGTAGCTAAAACACGTGTATCTCGCCTACTATATAGTAGGTAAGTACACGGTTTCGGACACGGCCGTGCTCTCCTCTTTGCCGTAAAACGGTTGAGCACTGCCGTGTGTGAACGTGTCCTGTCGCAAAATGCGGTGAAAACTACCACACGATGTTAATAGTGTGATTAAGGTGTGTACATGTCTATAATGCACGTAGATTATTCGACTAAAACAGGAATTCTCCACATGTCTTAATTCGATTTGTGTTTACTTTGAGTATGACTTTAGCCGGATTAAGGTCATCAATAATCACTGTTTACATGCTAGTTTCTTAATCAGAGTATCATCTTAATCGGGTTAATATCGGATTATTGTTGTCCATGTAAACGCACTGTGTATCATACTAGTTTCTTATGAACTAATGAATTACTACTATCCTGTAGCTTCATTAAGTGCACACAATTAACTGTTAATGAAACCGATATTAAAAAATAAAATGCTAAATAATAAGACGTGCTGAATCAAGGGCTTCATAGGCTCCTGTATAAAATTTTTAAAATTAAACCAAATAGGACTATTCATGTACAGTAACAATTATACTAAACTATAAGTATACTAGACTCCTATTCAATGTTTATTTCATTTCAATACCCATCATCTTTTCACTGTATTATTATATAAATCATTTTATTAGCACATCATATATAGTCTTTATATATCGAAATTGTCTCTTGTTTTCATGTTACATCTTATTACGTTTAACAGCAAAGAAAAAAAAAAAAACGGTCTGCTTCTTCAGTCTACATTTTATATCCCTGATCCATCCCTTGCCTTAAAGGCAAGTGCTTGTGTTTAAATGCAGTAATCTAGAAGATATTTTAAAAACTGACACCTTGCTTTCACAAAAAAAAAACAAGGCAACTTTGGAGGTGGGAACTACACTCTTGAATGCAAGAACTACTCTGAATGCGAGAAGCATTCTACAGCATAAACACTGACATAACTTTTGAACTTAAGTAGCCAACTCTGAATATGGCCCTTTGTGAAGATAAACAGATATACATTTGTATTTCTTGCTACTTCAACGTCATAGACAAAAGTCAAATACATAAACAAGCCCAGAAACATAGGAAAGGCTCGCTGATTAAAGCATGAGTAATGATAACTCTCTCAAATCACTCCATTAACAGCTACAAGATGCTCCAACCAAGGATTATGCAGTAGGAGAAGATCTAATTTTTACTTAGTCGGGTCATTTATCACCAACGTCAATGAATGTGTAACCAAGTAGCATTTATATACCGTATTTGAGAAGAAAAAAAAAAAGAAAAACTTAGATGAGCACCAGCTATTACCATCCACTGTATAAGTAATACATCAGGAACATTAGAATGGCGTGGAGCTTAACAGCAAGCTAAAGCACAGCTAGTCTTCTAAATATGGAAGATTCTTTATCATGAGTGCTTAAGTACAAGCCTCACATTTATCGGCCTGTAAATGCGACTTTAAATTTAGGACCTGTTTATACAGTCCAAGCACAAAAGATTAATATTAGAAACATAAGAAATTTAAGTATGAGAGTCAGACCATTAACACTGTCCAGGGTGTACCCCGCCTTGTGCCCGATGCTCCCTGGGATTGGCTCCAGGTTTCCCCGTGACCCTGAAGAAGGAGTAAGCGGAAGAAGATGGATGGATGGATGGATGGAGTCAGACCATTAATTCATTTTCTAGGATAGTTTTTCTTAAAAATGCCCTTACCTGTGGCATCAGAACACAAATACGACAGATAACTAACAAGCAGTAATAAGGAATAGGATCAAGCTATTCAACCAGACAATTACAGAACCATGTGTAAAGAAATAATCGGTTTTGCTTTCTAATCGGTGCGGTCAGAAATTTCCCCTCTCAGCTCTCAGAGAAGTTCAGTGTGCAATGAGCACGGTCTTTTTTTTTTTTTGTTTATTTCTGTTCTAGTCCTGTCTCCTCCCCTGTCCTGTGATTAAGTGTTATCCAATTGTGTTCTGCTGTTCTGTGTTTAGTTCTTAATTAGTCTGTCCATTTATACCCTGCTCTTTCTTTATCTCTTCAGAAAAAGTATTATCATGCATTAGTTACTGTAACTCTGAGCATTTAGACTTTCTCTTAGTGTTGACTCATACCTGTTTATTTTACCTTTCTGGGTATGCCTTTTACAATGATTTTCAGATTTGCCCTAATCAAACCTCCAACCTCAGAGGTGAACAGGAATATTCATTCAGATTAGGCTTTAATCGATATGTCAATGTACTAGGTGCTCATCTAAACAAATTGCTTGTCCCAGCTGATAGGCATGCAGTGGTAATCCCAGCTCTGCTATACAGACCATTCGGACATCAATCAGAAGCCCATGAACTCATTATCCCTGCTAGGGGCGGATCATCAATAAATTAGCCGTGCAACGAGCACAATCAATTTCCCTGATGGAGTGTCACCTCTAGCCGCCAGGGAGAGCGATGAGGAGGAGCGGCACCACCTGGTCATCGCTGCTAATACAGTCACTACCTGCCAGATGAGAGCCACGCTTCATATATCACCTAAACATTCTGTTCATTCCCACCAGCTCCGTTGATTAGAAGGAAGGAGCTTATGCAGAGCACAAAAGATGATGGAAGGCTTATAATCACTTGGAGCTCGAGTGTAACCTGAGAAGATATTGGGCACACCTGTGGAGGACCGTCTGCGGGTTCAGCGTGAGGGGAATTGCATCTGACCACCAGGGTGCTGCAGAGATTTGTGCGGGAACACAGCTCACGCTGAGAGGGGGTTGGCGCTTCCAGTAAGGAAGGAAACAGAGTTCTGGTAAGGGTGCAATACCATCGTGCAGGCCAGAGACTAACGCAGGGACGGCTCATCAGATGAGGGCATTAAGTTACTCACTTACCCAAGCCATCGCTCATCTCTGCCGGCTGCCATCACTCTCGGATAAATGAGCTGCTATAAACAGATGAACACAGCAGCAGATTCTGCTCTATCTATCTTTCATCATCCTCCTTGCACCAGTGTGGATATTCTGATCTGAGTGTAAACATATTACGCCAAACATCGTCTCGGTTTTTAATGCACAAGTAAGGCATAGTGTGCATAAGGTATAGTGGGCAGTCAAGTCCAAAAGTGCTAGCAAATTTCCTTCTATCCAGGATATTATCCAAAACATTTTGCTTGACTAAAGCACACAGCATTATAAAGGACCCCTGGTCATCCTAGCCACTCTTTCTTAGGCCTTCTACCATCTGGCAGGTATTTGTACTTTAACTCTACAGAACATTCTTCCCAGGGTAGTACGACGTTTTTTTATTTACTTAAGGATTTGTGTATGTACAGATGTAAATATCAGTGTGTATTGATGTAGGCTGTGTAAATATCTTTATATATTTCACTGTTCCCATTTCCTTTTGCTCCAGTATGCATTTTATTATCACAATGCATCCCAGAGGCTCAAAATGTGCCAGACATGGCAGCTCAAAACATGCCAGAACTTGCCCAGAGAGCCTTGCTTTGAAACCCTAATCAAAGGCAGCCAGAGTCAAGTGACGGTAATCTTACAGTCACATGAAACACTCAATAAAACTTGAGTCACAGCCATTTCTTCAAAGTCCTTTCTACGAAGGACTACGAACGCCTACCATGCTTCATGATGAACACACGACACAAATCAATGGCATTCTGCTTTGTTCAGGGTTTAAACACACAGACAAGAATGCACCTCAAGACAAGCGCACAGAGAAATATCGCCACAAAGAAAACAAGTGAATCCACAGATGACAAAGACCCTAGACTCTGCTCTCTGGCCTACCTTTCTAAGAATGGCATTTGTTTTAAAAAATAAATAGAAAAGCTCGCCCCCACACCTCCCCTAGACCTTTTTCATCTTTCTTTCTGGTTCTGCCATTCCTAAATATCACACCCATCCATCCAATTACTCTCTCTGCCTACTGCATTTTATTTCTGGGTTGGGTATTATTTAGCCCTACACACACACATATTAGCTGCCGGATTCATGTTAATAGAAGGCTTTAGTATGAGTAATGAAGTGATAATGATTGAAAACTTGCTTCCTTTTTGAAGCCGGTCTTTAAAGGCAGATAAAAGAGCATGGTGCTGAATTTAAAAGCAGAGCAGTGAGGGGGATAGAGGCAGGTTTTGAAGTGTTCACGCCAGATGTAAGGCACACTGAGAAAGTGACAGCGGGAGAGGAAGTGTGTATAAGGGAGACAGAAAAAGAAATACAGAAAGGCATACAAATACAATAAAATAAAAAAAAATAAGGTCACTTGTGCTCAGTCCATCCAAAGTGAATGTGGACATGAAGAGCTCAGTAGCTTTATGTTTTCTGTTTCTTCATTCGTCTAGATCTGGGCTCCTCACACAACATTACATACATTCATTCATTCAAAGATGGAGCTCGTTATTATGGGTCTGTCAAACAGCACATTTAACACTCTGCTCCGTTTATATTCTACACACTTATAAGGATTCTTTCAACACTTCCTGGTTTATTTATTGGCATTACTAGACAGTTAATGAGGAAAATTAACCGAGGGAAGAACAACCTCAGTCAGACGGTCAATAAAATTTTACCAGAACAACATGCTGGCATTTTATTCAGATGAAGTGTTTGGTTTTCTTATTTCTTATAGCAGAGACAAATTTTGATTCATTTTTTAAAAGTTTATTTTTCATCTCGTCAATCCATAAGGTTTTTGGGGTTTTTTGTTTGTTTTTTTTTTAAATGCAGTCTACTATTTAATGAACTATCATTTCAATCTTCTGTTCTTATGACTGTTTTAAACTCAGAGCATTTATCTAAGATCATATTCTCTTGCCAATAGATTCTTAAAGTATGCAACAATATAATCAATCCATCCATCTATTTTCCATACTGCTTATCCTTCAGGGTCGCGGGGAACCTGGAGCCTATCCTAGGGAGCATCGGGTACAAGGCGGGGTACACCCTGGACGGGGCACAATCATATTCACACACTACGGACACTTTGGACATGCCAATCAGCCTACGGTGCATGTCTTTGGACTGGTGGGAGAAACCAGACTACCCGGAGGAAACCCCCGCAGCACGGGGAGAACGCGGCAGGAATCAAACCTCCAACCCTGAAGGTGTGAGGCAAACGTGCTAACCACTAAGCTATCGTACGCCCTAGCAACAATATAATGTGAATTCAAAATGAAAAACTTTACGCTCCAACAATGTGTCCTCCGATGAAACAGACATGATTGCTTTCCTAAAGTTGCTCTTGTGTAGATTTCTCCAACTTGGGGCATTTAAGTAAAACGTTACACTGGAACATTTAAGTAAAAAGTTAATGTCCTGAACATTCTGTGCTACATTCAGTGACTATTTTAGTAAAACAACCACCAAATCCTTTCATCGCTAAAGGGACGAATTGGATGGCTTTCACTCAAGAATTTGACAATTCAGTGGCACTGGTAACTCAGTAGTTAAGATGTTGGAGTTTTGATTGGAAGGTTGTGAGTTCAAATCCCAGCACCACCAAGCTGTTACTGCTGGGCCCTTGAGCACTGCCCTTAACCCGCAACTGCTCAGTTGTATAAATGAGATGAATGTAAGTTGCTCTGGATAAGGGAGTCTGCCAAATGTCATAAAATGTAAATTTATTGCCAGTAACCTTAGTAATTTATTGCCAGCAATCCTGGTCAGGTTTTCAGAGTTTAACCCAGTAACCCAGGGCGCAAGGCAGGAAAATTCACTCTAGATGGGACACCAGTCCATCCCAGAATACCATGCATACTCATCCACACCTAGGGCCAATCTATCCTAGCCAAGCTGCCTAACTGTATGTTTTTGGCCAGAGAGAGGAAACTGAAGAACCTGGAGGAAATCTACATCAACACTGGAGCTGTGAGGTCCTGAATATGTCAAAGTCAATATGCATCAACATAAATATGCATTTCACAAAAAATGTTTACTAATATCCCCACACCGGTCCTCAGAATTCCATTCTAAGTGAGATTTTAGTGTTTCTGATCTTCATCCATGCAGGGAAACTAATTTGAATTCTTGTCTTTGCTCATATGCTACACATGTGGTGGAGATTAGGTTGAAAAATATTTTGTTGCAATGATTTGTTCAATGATTTTTCTTAAATCATTACATGTACTCTTTGGTCAGCTATTACTGTGATTATATTGTGGTGCGTTATATTGCTATAAGCCATATACATTTTTACACAATTTAGTAAATCAGTTTATTTTAAAAAGCTTAACGCTTTGGTGATAATTCAGATATCAGATTTTTCAGCCTCATGCTGGCCTGCTTTACTGACATTAACACTTCTTTTGCCATTATGTAAACAGACAGCAGTAAAAAAATAAATGAATAACAACAACAACAACAACAATAATAATAATAATAATAACAATAATAATAATAAGAGATGCACCGATGTATCGGTGGATAATCGGTATCGGCCGATAAAGGCAATTTGTCACGCTATGGGCCAACAGCCGTTAGTTTAAAAACATCCGATGATCAGGGTCGATTATATCCTGTCAATAAAAAAGAGCGGGAAAATGCATCGATCTCGTGCTGTGTGTAAAGATGATGTCTCTTGTGTGAAATGACGACAAAACTGCAGTTTGTAAGTTCTGTAAGCTCTGCACTGCTAAAATTTTACACCGGAAGTGGGCAGCAGTGAAGCAGGAGTTTCAGCGTCAAGTCTAATTTTTATTTCCTCAAGCTGCTGGCGCTGAATAAAGCACCAGCACACTGTTGAAAGATTTAAATGAAGAGGAGTTGATAAAACAGTATATATATTGCACAGAAAAATATATTTGTAGAGTAGTGTATTTCATATCCAGTTAATGTTAATATATAAAAAGTTGATATTATATATTACCAGTTTGATGTCAATGATGAAGTAGAAATGCTTTTGTTTGTGGTGAGTGAATGTGAGACTAACAGGAGGTTTTTTTTAGAATTCAGTCAATGTTAATATGAATTAATAACATTCAATACGTTAATAAATCTTATTTTAATCTTCAGAGTTCAGTTCATGTGTTAATGTTAATTTGGGTAATGTGTTTTCTGTTTATGAGACCAGTTACTGTGAAACAACTTGCTGAAATGGAGAGAATAAAGTTTTTATTTGCATTTCTTTCAGAATTGTGGAGTTAATTATTATTAATTTAAAGGAAGGCATAAAAGGCAGGACTGTCTGTATCGGCCGATATCACTCTGAATAATCGGTTATTGGTATCGGTATCGGCTGAGAAATTTAGTATCGGTGCATCTGTAATAATAATTCCCGGTTGTAAATGCTGCATCTTAAGTTATTTTCTTTTTAGATCTTTTCTATATAAAAATTATTAAATGAGGTATTTGACCGAGAAACATCTAAGAAGCCAGTTAGCCAATTAGAATGTAGGTTACTCCCAGTATACAATAAATGTCAATATCCTTAAATTAAGGCAATTTAAGATCATAATCCTCATTTTTATTTTACATCAAGTGTTCTTGTATACAGAGCCAAAACTTCATAAAAAAAAAAAATTAAGTATAACTTAACTTTTACTCAGGCGCCACTGTGTCTGATTAACCTTCATTTCCAGTGTCATGAGTTTGAGATGATGTAACTCAAGCAGGACAGATTTACCTGCTTGATAAACAAGACCATCCAGGTGGAAGGAAGTGTAACTGTCAGCTTCAAGTCTGGTCGGACCCAATTAAATTCCTGTTCCTTCCTGAGCAAACAGTTGAATGTAGGTGTGCAATGCAAAATATGTAAAAATGAAAGCGCATACTTTTGAAAGCGTGTCTGCAGACCATAATAATGCGCACATATACATGCGGAATATAATACATGTGGAAATGCTGCACATTATCCAGTGCATGCAGATAATGGGCAGCATTTCCACATGTATTATATTACATATGCACACAGGAGAGTCCTCGCCAGCCTCTATTACCATCAGTAAAAGCTTCACAACATAGAAAATTCTTCAAAATTATGATATATGCTTTAAACGGCTTACTATAGTCCACCATTACATTTGATTTCTTCTTTGTCTTTTGTGTTTGCGCAGGCCGACACACTATCAAACAGAACATTCAAAAGCAAAGCCTCTCGAATTTAATCAGATTTCGAAATGCCATATTCGTTACTATATAAACAGAAGGCATAAAAAGTCCAAACTGTGCCTCGGGGTAGGCATTTAAATCAGATTGTCATCGGACTTAGCTCTGCAGCCTGCCTCAGATGATGGAGCAGGCAGCAGTTTTGAAAGATCCTGTCTAGTTGGAAGGCAGCGTCGCTGTTATTAGCTCTGATCCACGGCCCCTCCGGCTCATGGAGGGAGCTGATCCCCCAGCTGACTAGGACATTAGTTCCACACCGAAGAGCACTGCTCAAGTGCGAATGGCCAGTCAGGTAAGATCCATATCTCAGCGCCGCTTTGACAGGTCTCTCTGTCAGCTGTGATAAATGTGTAGAAAGCACTGCAGGTGTAGGGAAAGATCAAAAGACCAAATTTCCTGCTTCAATAAAAACAACTTGGAGCTGTGAGCGCAGAGCCGAACTCCAACCGTGTGTTCTAGTTAGCAGAGCTCGGGTAAGATCATCAAAATTGGACAGCGCTGATGTGGAAAGAGCTGATGAAGAGTGACAAAAAAACAAACTGCTAAAGGGTCTATTTGCTGGCAGGACAGCTGCTCAGTGTGATTAAAAGTTTGCTGTCACTTACAAGCACCTCTATGAGACCAGTCTTGCTTTAAACCGTACTTCTTTACTACTAGGTGAGCCTTTAAATGGGTATTTTTTGCTTGAGCGTTGCATATTGCTAAACTTACTGTGCATTCATACATGAGAGGATACCAATGGCTCTGCAGGAGCCGAGAATAATTTTCACCTGGCAGTTGGCAAGCTCTTCATAGTCATGAAAAATCCCCCCTCTGAGTCACACTTATTTACAGGCACAACTGGAGAAGTGTTTACAGTTATTTTGCCCATATCCCTCCAGGAAACTGATTTCCACCACGTCTGATTAAAAATGCTCAAGCTGAGCTGATCTTTGTGAATCGCACGCGCCTGAATGAATATCCAAAAAAAAAATATATAAAAAATTAGGTATTGACTGCAAGGTAGTAGGCAGAAAGTGTGTATGCGTGTATAATACTGACTGTGAGGTAGCTGGCAAAAAGTGTACATGTATCTACGAGAGATGGGGGGGGGGGTGGGGGACAGAGCAGGATAAGAAAAAGATGATCCACCCACACAGCTGTGAAATCATTAGTGTAGCAGACCTCACTGTTAGATTGTTTGTCTCTTAGGTTGATAGGAATAGCATTAGCGTAGATGTTCCATGCAAGGCATCACCCCACAAACCTCTGTCTCTTCAGCTGTCATTCTGATCAAAAGATTCACACCACACTCTCATCCACCTCTCCTTCACTTCCCAACCCATTATTTACATCTCTTCTCTTCTTACCTATGTGAATTTGGCTGCAATGTTTACCCGTATTACACATGTGGCTTCTTCATAATATTGCAGTCTATTTACTTCTACTGAATGGAACATAAGTACTTTGCATCATAAAAAGCAAAACAAGTCAAACAAATTAAATGGTTGTGTTTGGGATAACAGTAGGTATTCATCTTAAATACCCAGTGCATCTTATTACATTGTCTATACATCTTTGGCTCAGGTGCACACCTCAGCAGTATATACACATTATATTACATGTACCTCTCAGCACAAACAATAACTACATCTCTCCCTTTTAATCATAGCAGCAGTCAGGGGGGAGAGAGCCTCCCTCACCCTTTCTGCTTCGCTCTCTGGCTTGCAATTTTTTTCCTGCATCTTCTTTTACACAATATCTCCTTCTCTCTCTCTTTCGCTCTCTCGATCCCCAAAGTCATAATGATGAATGGGTGAGAGCTGGCATCTGGACGCCCACCGGCAAGAAGCGAGGCCGTTTTCAGCGGTTTTCCTAGATCTGGATGGAAAGGAGATTAATTAATCCAGCAGACTGGGAGGCAGGACACTCTGGGTATAGCACTACGTGTGTGAGGAATGAGGTTGATGAGGTCTTTAAATAAACGCCACAAAGGTACATAGAAGAGCAGCCAGAGGCAAGGCATACCAGTCTGTCCTTGACCTCCAGCACACACACACACACACACACAAATCTCACCATCAGCCATTCACAACTAAGGGGGAGGGTAACGTTTGGAGGTCTATTCTTAAACACACAGCATGGCATTACTCCCCTCATCAGCACAACTTCGCAATACGGTAATGAAGAGGTAAATGATCCGCCTGCCTTCGCAACCACTCCGTCCTTCAGACCTGCCGAATATGCCCTTCCCAGCCCCATCCTGCTATGGGGAGGGAACTCTGGGGATTGAATCATTTATCCACACTCAATGGCAGTCCCGTGCCTGAAAGCGAAAGAAAAAAAAAGAAAAGAAAAAAAAACAGCCTGGTTTTACATCTTTTTGTCCAGCTCACTGTTCATCATTTGTTTTCAAACGACAACTGCATGGGGACAAAAGAACCTCCTGTAAAAACTCGTCTTCCTCTAAACATGAAAAACTGAAATGTGGGGTTAAAAGGAAGACTGGCGACTGAGCTTGTTTTGGTAGATGCTTTGATTAAATGTCCCCTTAGGAACAATTTTCTTAAGCCCCCCACCACCACCACCACCACCACACACACACACACACACACACACACACATAATCCTAGTTCACTATACTAGACAATACTGTCAAGCATTGCCTTTGCAGAACTGAAGACATTGCTGGAAACACAGGAAGATTACCCAAACTGGGAAAAGACCTTGGGAAAATAATTTAGGGGGGGTGGAGAGTGTGTGATATTCCCATTTGTCTCCCATCCCAACGGACAAGTGCAATGACCCACATAGAACAGACTGGAATAGCAACAGGGTTGGGGAAACAACAGAGATGGAGACGTGACTCAGAGAGAATTGGGCTGTTAAATTAAAATTGTCCTTTCCTGTAGCTTCTCTTACAATTAAGACCCACATGTAGTATCTATTAGATAAGGTAGGGAAAAAGGCACGTACGCTTCAAGCCTGAGAACAAAAAAAAAAAAGCCCAGAAGGCACAGTGTATTACTGACAGCATCAAGTGTGTAAGCAAGTGTGTGTAGTTTCTGATGCTAAAATACCACTAACATGGCAGCAAGGTTTAATTAGTACAGACGTTCCCCTAATCTAGATGATAATTTAATTAACACAGTCAATTGCCAGTTGATAAACCACTTGAGAATCTGCATCATTATTCCACAAACTTTTGTAGTCTTCTACTAATAATGCCTTAATTTTAAACCTCAGAGAGAGAGAGAGTAAAAACAAAAAACACTGCACTGAATGGACCACGTCAGAGACACACACACAGTCAATGGGTGTTATTATCCTGTTATTGGATGAATGGTCGTTATTATCCTGTTAGTATTTTCTTGGCTTTCACAGCAGATTTTCGTTCTTTCAAAAACGACATTCATATCCGTCATATCTGTTGGTGGAGTTGCATTGAATAGCACCCCAAGCCATATAAAAGCAGAGAATAATAACAGGAGTGGAGAAAGGAAGAGAAAGGTCATCATGTCCTTCAGATAGAAGAAGTAGCCCAGTAGTCCTCTCTCTTTATAGAGTAACAAATGCACTTTCATAGCGCAGCTTCTTGGTGCCATCAACACACAAAGATGAAGAGAGAATAAGAGAGAAAGAGAATTTTTATTACAGGCTTCAAAAAGACCTGACAGGCAAAGTGCCAAAGCGTGTTACCAAATATAACATTTATCTTCTAATATGAGCAAACAAAACATGTACTGTAAAATAAAAGTCTACACTATGAGCTTTTTGTTTCAAGGTAAGATAGAGTCCTCAGCAATATGATGAAAGGAGTAGACTACAATTTACCTTAGGGTATTCAATCTATATTGCACTAACTGTGAAGGATCTCTCTCTCGCACGCACACACACCACAATGGCTTCTCTTTCATGTACAGATAGGCTTGTACCTACAGACCAGACCTTCAAGTTCCTTTATGACACACAACAGCATTGTGCCGCACTGACCTTAATGTTATCCTCAACTATGAGCTGATTTAGATCTGCTACTCACCTTAGCTAACCACAAAAATGTCCAACAAATCCATCTTACTAGAAAGAAAGAAAGAAAAAAAAAACACACACACACAAAGGCCACTGCTAAGATCTACTTTTTTGAATACCTTCATTCGTTTTGATTAAAGAGCACAGCCCGAATGTAGCAGCCTGACCCATTTCTACAAAAGAACTTCAACAGAACTTTAGCAACTCATCCAGAAGCTATTGAAACAGAACACTCAAAAGCTTCCCACGGGTTTCCCGGCTACTGCAGCAAAGGAAATACAATAGTCACTATTGGCTAAATATAGAGCCAAACTACACTACACAGAACTGGTATAAGCTTGCCCAAAAGCCCTGTGGGTTACTTTACTGCTCTCCCCTTGACTTAATGCTCCAGTGATTTGGTTCCTGTTTTCTCAGTATCAACCTATGGACACTTATTTTGTTTCATTAGCAGTGGCTCTCTTAACAGTTTCCACTGAGACCCAGGACTGCTGAATATTTACATGTAACCTACACACTATAAACCAGAAGCTAATCAGGTCAGGTTTACAAATACGCACCCTCTCCAGATTCGCTGTATTTAATATCGATTACAAATTGATAACCGCAAATATAAAAGAATTTTTTTTAGTCCACACCGCATCTGCAGTCAAACATGTAGCTCCACTTATTATCATTAACACTAGGCTATTCATATATTACAGGGATTTATTCATTGTAAGTGAAGACTAGCTTCTTCATGTAGAGATCCAAACGACCACTGAGCTGTAAAAGGCTAACAAAAGACGCAAGTCTAAACTTTTATCTTCACAGACTCTTTAGATTTATCCTATGCAGGGGAAAAAAACTATAAATGAAGTTATTTATAATTCCAGACAAGCATTCATGTGAAGACATGGGACTTAGTTGATATTTAGCATTCAAAAAAGGGATGAAGCCGATGAAAAGAGAGAAAATGTTAGAGTGATGAATATAAATGCACTGATGATAGTGAGAGGTGGAGGGTGTAGAGCTCAAAAAGATATAAAAGTCAAAGTCATGGGAAGTCAAAGGCATCCTTCGCATCCTCGGCAGTTGAAAAGGAAGACGGAGAGAAAGTTTAAAACTGGAACAAAGCAGAAGTTCAAATATTAAAGGGAGAGAACCAAGAGAGGTAGAAATGAGGGGCCTTGGGTACCATATCTTTCCTAGAACTGTCCAGAGTGCTGAAATATTTGGCTGATAACCAACCAGCACTCCACCAGTAGAGGCCTCTAACAGCTTTATTTCTCTCTCTCGCTCTGTGTACATGTGTGTATGTGTGGAAACAACTTGCCAGTCAGAGGTCTCCTTCTCTCCCTTGTCACTTACACAAAGAGTGAATAGCACTAAAGTAAAACAGAAGACCCCAAGGACGCATTTGAAGCCATAGCCAGCCCTGAAAGCTATACACACACACACAAATCAACCAGAGATATAGCGAAAAGCCACAGATAGGATGAAACACCACATAAAAGCCCTATGTGTGCCACAAACAAGTCCGGCAATCAGTAGGAGGTCCAGCAAGCTATGCATGGATAACTCCTCAGCACTCTCCATGCCTACAGCTCTAGCCACAAGCCACACATTGGCACTAATTTGCTCCCTAGCTGTCAATTCAATCGCAGCCCTTCACAGTGAGCCATTAGACAGCTGCAAGGGGAATCCCAAAGCAATGGAGAGACAGAGAAAGAGTGTGTGCATAAATCTGGGCTAATCTATCAGACTCATCTTGTTAGCTTTTTACCCGTATGAGGGGATCTCTTTGTACTCGCAGATGCACATTACTGTGATCTAAACCACCAGGTAGAGTTAGTAACAAAAGACCTAAAACAATGCCTCTCTCAACTCTTAAGCAGCAGACCAATATCCTAATCTTAAGGGAGCCACTGTCTGAGAGGCTGAAGATTAAAAATCAGCTTGAGGCTGATGCTGACAGACATCAGGGAGCAGATCTAGTGTAGTAGGTCTCGATCAGAGCACAGAGACAGAGAGAGAACTGTGGTAAAAGAGCTGAGTGTCAAGAACAGCAGAGAACTCATTTCTGGGTAATAGATGAATCTTGAAATGCTGATGGCAACCTCCAGCAGTGCCTAGTAGGACATTTGTATCCAGTTCCAAACAGACATCAGACACTCTTTCTCTGTTTTTCTTGCTGTAGAACACCTGATAAAGGAGTTTATACTGCACAAAATGGTACACCTTAACTCGTTTTAGAACTCGCCACTCTATTCAAGGGCAGAATATGTTTGCATGTGGCACCACCATGAAAGCAACTGTGCATTGCCCATGATGTACATCATAGAAATAAATATTCACAGCCATATTGTTTACTGCAGTGTGATGTAAACAACTAACCTGTCACACTCTACATATCAAAAGACTTCAGTTCCAAATTACCTGCAATATTCATACACAGGCAGTGAGTACCATCGCTCCATAGAGCTTCATTTTATTTTTCCCTGTTCAAAAGCTGTTCCTTCTGCACAGCTGAGCACTAATAAGGACCGTGAAATGTTAAACTCAGCAAGCAGCTTTGGAACAGACAGAACACGATCAAACACACAATCTCCCAGATACCTCCTGATGGATACTTCACTCAGCCGCATATACAGTCATGTGAAAAAATAAGTACACCCCATGGAAATTGTTGGCTTTTTAAAAATATTTGGACAAGCAAATGTTTGATCATGTTTGAAACAGTGCCTATTAATAAAGCTGATACTTGAACAAAACCACAAGGAGAAATAGTTTTTTCAATCATCAATTATTAATTTACTAATTTATAAACAGAAATACCAATATATGTGATATTCTTCTGTGGAAAAACTAAGTATACCCTTGACCTCAGAAGCTAATATTGCCCCCTTTAGCAGAAATAACTTCTTGTATGCATTTTGCATAATCGTCCACCACACTTGTTGGAACTTTATGACCACTCTTCCATGTAATAGTCTTTCAGTTGCAAGATGTTTGAGGGTTTTCTTGCACGTACTGCCTGTTTCAAATCCCCCACAACATTTCAATGGGATTCAAATTCAGGCTTTGACTAGGCCATTCCATAACCCTCCATTTCTTCTTTTTGGACCATTCCTTAGTAGACTTACTCGTATGCTTAGGATCATTATCCTGTTAAAAGATCCATTTTCAGTACAACTTCAAATTTCAGACAGATGGCCTCACAATAACTTGAAGCACTTTTTGATATGATGCAGAATTTATTGTTGAATCAATGAATGAAAGCTGTCCAGTCCCTGAGGCAGTGGAGCAACCCCAAACCATAACATTTCCACTACTGTGCTTCACAGTTGGTATGAGGTGCTTCTCCTGAACAGCTGTCTTTGGTCTGTGCCAAACGTGTCTGCTCTTACTGTGGCCAAACAACTCTATCTTTGATTCGTCTGTCCAGAGCACATTATTCCAAAAGGCCTGGTCTTTGCCTGTATGCGCATTGGCAAACTGTAATCTTGCAAAGGCTTTTTCCTGGCACGCCTCACATGCAGCTCAAATTTGTGCTATCTCTTTTTGATTGTAGAAGCATGCACTTTGACACCAACAGTTGTAAGACATATTAACAGATCCCGTGATTCAATTTTTTTCTTTTTGCATCAGGCATGTCTGCTCTTGGGCCTAATTTGCTGGGACGGCCAGTCTTGTCAGACTTGTCAGTCTAGGCATCCAGAACCTTTTTTCTGAAGGCCTTGCAGAACTCTTTAAATCTGGGTATGATGACCCCACACACCTCAATAACAAAGGGAACACCAGACACTAGATATGAGCGGTTTAAATAAGACAGGTTCCACCTGCACTACCTAAGCAGGTTCTAATCACTGACACCCAAACCTTAACACCTGATTCTAATTTTACAAATTTGAAGATGTGGTAAATGTAGGGGTGTACTTACTTTTTCCATGTGACTGATCTGTATTTTTGTTCATTTAAGTTGTGAACATTACTAGAAAATGTGAATTTTATGTGTCATTTGATAGTGTATCACCTTTATTAATAGGCACTGTTTCAAAAGAGATTTGCTTGTCCAACTATATAAAAATAATAATAATAAAATTTTTAAAAATCCAACAATTTCCAAGTAGTGTACTTATTTTTTCACATGACTGTACAGACATACAGCAAACAAGAGCATGTCTGAGAAACAGATCAATACTCCAAACTAATGCTCTACCTAAGCTCCGCATTCATTTACTCGCAAATCACGCACATTCGGAGCACAAGTTAGAGAACTGAGAAAGTTTATAAGATACTGCTTTGGTACAACTGCTCAGTCATAAGAACTAGCTGGTTTTGTGTCATTTGCGCTGAGAAGATGAATACCATGTAAAGGAGGAAAACAAAAACATGGCTGGCGTAATTAGGCTGGCTGTGATCCAGTCAGTCGGCCTCCCTGATACGACCACCTGTTGGCACACAGAGCTGTCTGAAGCAGGTTAATTAGACAACCCAGAACAGCTGGGGATTGTAAACAGATCCTGAGCTAGTCACCAACTAACAAGAAGACACACTCAAACACCCACACTCAAACAGTCATGCCCATCCACCCACTACTCCATCATCACACAAGCTGAGAGAAAGCAGACCCAACAACACATGCTTAGTCTGGCAGTGGCTGATTAAACAGAGGAGTGAAATTGCAGCTGTCTAGTGATCAGCTGCAGCCTGGCACAAACTCAGCTCCTCAACACAGCAGCAAAGCTGACTCATTCGCTTAAACACTGAGAGACTTCTGCTTAGCTTATGTGTGAATGTGATGCATTCAGCAGACCTTATCCACTCAGTCAGTATCAGAAGTGTCTAGTAAGAGTTTGAACCTGCCATTCACTAGGGCTGGGCGATGGACAAAAATCATAACTCTGTATTTGTAGACTGAATGGCGATACACAATATATGTGTCTGTGTTTTCTACGAAGTGGGCTAAATGTTCATTTGCAAGTTAAAGCCACATATGAGATGTCACAAGAACTTTTATTAAAACAGACTGATCAAAATAAAATGCAAAGGCAGGGTTGTCTGAAAATATACAGCTGCACAATATATAAACATGTAAATTAGAGATGCACCGATGTATCGTCCGATAAAGGCGATTTTTCACGATGTTTAAAAACATCCGATGATCCGGGCCGATTATATCCTGTCAATCAAAAGAGGGCGGGAAAACACATGGGTTTCATGCTGTTTTGTAAAGATGTCTCTCTTGTGGAATGACGACAAAACTGCAGTTTGTAAACTCTGTAAGCTCTACACCGCTAAAATTTTACACCGGACGTTGCAGCAGTGAAGCGGGAGTTTCAGAGTCGAGTCTAATTTTTTTTTTGGCCAAGCTGCTCGCGCTGAATTAAAGCACCAGTACACCGTTGAAACATTTAAATGAAGCCTAATTGACAAAAAAAGTATTTTATTTATATATATATATATATATATATATATATATATATATATATATATATATATATATATATATATATATATATAAAATCACAGAAATATATTTGTAGAGTAGTATATTTCATATCCAGTTAATGTTAATATATATAAAAAAAAGTTGATATTATATATTACCAGTTTGATGTTCAGTGATGAAGTGGAAATGATTTTGTTTGTGGTGAGTGAATGTGAGACTAACAGGAGGTTTTTTAGAATTCAGTCGATGTTAATATGAATTAATAACATTCAATACCTTAAGAAATCTTACTTTAATCCTCAGAATTTAGTTCATGTGTTAATGTTAATCTGAGTAATGTGTTTTCTGTTTATGAGACCAGTTACTGTGAAACAACTTGCTGAAATGGAGAGAATAAAGTTTTTTGTTGTTTTTTTTAAAAGCATTTCTTTCAGAATTGTGGAATTAATTATTATTAATTTAAAAGAAGGCATAAAAGGCAGAACTATCAGTATCGGATTTCACCCTGAGTAATTGGTTATCTGTATCGGCTGAGAAATTTTGTATCGGTGCATCTCTAATGTAAATGAAAAACTATATAAAATAAATAGCCTATATTAAACAGAAATAGGCCCATCTCTGTGAATGCGCCCTCAGTTGTTTTCAACAACAATAACTGATTGACTGATTAAAACTGAGTACAACTACAGGCTTTCCTCTCCTGCTTCACAAAATACACAGCTGTATTTTAACTTTTAATGTTTAGCAGTGTAAGGCCACCGAATTAGTTATATTGTGTTGGGCTTGGTGTGTGGGGTTGCAGCAGCAGCAGCATGAACTTTAACGCACTCTTTGTACTGATGTTTATAGTGCTGTTGTAAACAGTGGACGATATCTGAAGTGCTTCCACTTTTGGATGCACCCTATTTATGGCATTCTCTACAGACGACATTTGTTTTGCTGCTCATCTGATCTGATAAATATGAACCATCTTCAAAAAATTGAACCATTGTTTTTCTTTTTTACTAAAGCAATGTGGACCGGGGATGTGTCTCCCTCCATGTAACAGGAGAAATTGTGAGCGAGTGGGCGGGGCTGGGTTTAGGTACACAGGGAGATTAGGGGCAACAACAATCTATATTGATATAAACAATATTGTCTCACCCTATATTTCACTTAACCCTTGTGAGTTCTAATGAACATTTTTGTCTTTCTTTTTTAATCATTTTGTCTGTGTTAATGCAAACAGCATAAATTTTGCAAAAGGTTTTAATATTTCACCCTCATTTGCTTTCACAAATCTATTTTATACTAGGTATACAAAATAGTTACACTCAAGACCTTAAGGACAAAATGTCCCCATTGAAACCCATTCAAACTGAAATATTTAACCCCGGTGACATTTACACATAAAATCATGCATTCTGTGTTAATAGGCTTTTAATTTGTTGACAATGTTTCAAAACATTCCTTTTTTTTATTTTCTGAAATGTGTATTATTTTCTCAGATTTGGCCTATGGGGAAAAGACATGCCTTTCGTTTTTTCTGATTCTGCTCCTTTTTTCTGAGCACTGCAGACCAACTGAATAAGTGATGCAGCTATAATTGTGTGGGTGTTTGTGTTTGTATGGATATTAGAGTTGTGGTTTGTGTGTGTGTACTGAAAATTTCGAATGTCTGTGAACAGTTTGAAAGAAAGAATTTATATTATACTGGAAATCACAAATCACACCCCATGTATAGGAGTCAAAGAAGGTTACTGAGCTTTGAAGATTTTTGTATTATGTAAATAAACCAGCATTTAAAAGGCTAAAATTCTGAAAATGAATGAATGTTTGTAATTATGATTAAAACTGATGCTGGTAAAAAAATGTTTTAAATCGATGTCAGTCAAAGTGGAAAGAAATATTAATATATAATATTTCTATGACAGGTTTGTCCTTTATGGACATGAGTGGTAGGGTTTTTTTGTTTGTTTTTTTAATCTGACGCTGCATGAAAAATATGAACACATCAAAATTAATGTTGTTGATCACTGACATATCAAAGACTGTAATAATCAAAGGAAAAAATGCTGCTTTGCATTTAGAATATGGAACAATTACTATTTGTCTTTTTTTCATTAAAAAAAATCATCTGTGGCATTATGTAAACAAACCAGCATGTAAAGGCTTACCATTTTGAAAATGAATGAATGTTTGGTAAATATGATTAGAAGTGATGCTGGTAAAAGTGGAAAGAAGTATTAATATATAATATTTTTATGACAGTTTTTGGACATGCATATTTTTGTCCTCTGTGGACCCATATGTAACTTTTTAAATTGATGCACAAGGGTTAAAAATATACCATTTACCATCAGTGACAGTATGGAGCTAGATGCATTTTTAGACTTTATGAAAACAAAATGAACCTTTAATGAATTCAAGTATTTGAGTTGTCTTTAAATATAATTTATCTTTCATCTTCATTCACTGATTTATCCTGGTCAGGGTCACAGTGGGTCTGGAGTAAATCCTGGAACACTGGGTTGCCAAGTTGGAGAATTCAACCCCAAAACGGATGCCAGTCCATCGCAGGCCCCATCCACACATGCATTCATACCGGGGGGACATTTAGCTTAACAAATCTGCCTAGCTGCACATTTTTGAACAGTGGAAGGAAACCCACATGAACACAAGCTCAGGATCGAACCCCGGACCCTGGAGCTGTGAAGAAGCAATGCTATCCAGAGTGCCACCATGCTGCCCAATACTACCATTTATCCCACACTGGGAGTCGCACACATTTCGAGAACTTGAATATGACTTTAGCAATGCAATGCCAACCATGCCACTTCTTACACCTAAAAGGAATTTTTAAAAAAATTTATTAACAGGGAAATAGTAGTCAGCCAAAAGGGTGAGAGGAAAGAAAGTGAGCAAAATAAAGCTGGGAAAGAGGCATTGGTTTCATTAAGATACAATCAGGCTTGGAGAGATGTGAAGCTGCTGGACAGTGAGATAAGTGTTGAGAGGTGGGTGGTACATGTCAAACAGTGTAGCACACAGCCAAAACAGCCTGTAGCCAAAGAAGGTGTATCAATAGAGGAAACACCCCAAGATCAGGCAGCAAGAGAGCAGCCCATTTGATGAAGAGAAAATCAGTAGACCCTCTAGCAACACTCTTCTTTTCATTTATCTATCCAGTCCAAACATGCCTGGGCTGTTAAACACTGATGCGCATTCAGGACCATAGCGCAACAGTACAACCACTCCTGTAGAGAATTAATTTGCTCTTCCACTGGTCTTCAGCCAAGCTAGTATAAAACAAACAAATCTCATTCATTTTTACAACAAATGATCTGCTAACAGTTCTGTTTAGCACTAATTAGAAATATAGTTACAGGATTACTCCTTGCTCTAAAACCAGAGTCTACTTTTAACTGTTAATCTACATTAAAAACCTTTTTCAGCCCTCGCCCCAGATAAGGCATGCAAATAGATTTTCCACAAACACTCAGTGGCTGAGAGAGAAAAATAATGCTGAGAGGCATTTTTGTTTTCATTAACAATGCAGTTCAGTATAGTGCGCATATTCCAAACACTTCCCACACTCGGTCAGACTCTGGCTGCTTCTCAGAGCCTTCAGGTAGACGTAGCAAACGCCAAAAAATAGTAGCGGGCTGTAAACAAGTCCGGCCGTAGGCCCCTAATGCTGCAACCACTTCTTGCTTTTAAAGTTCTGGGTATTATTGCTCCTTGTGTACAGTATTGTGTACACTCTGGAGGCTTCCCTAGCCACTCTACTGAAGTGGCAGACAATGGAGGGTGCTAATGGCCCAGTGGCCTTTGATTTTTGGCCCCGAGGTGACAAACCTGCCATTAATGAAGCAAGCCACAGTAGAAAAAAAACCCAAACATTTCTCTAACGATGCTCTCTCTTCTCTACCAACACCTCTCATCTTATATTGCCAGAGGCTTGAGTTGACATTTCTCCATCTACTGACTGCTTTAGAGAAAAATCAAGCTTTTGCACCATATTCCCCCTGCTGTTGTATTGCTTTTAAAAACAAAAAGGCAAAGCTAAGCACTGGAGCCGTAAGCATGAGAGATATCACTAAAAACAATAGGAAGAAAATGGAAAGTAGGAGGACTGACTCAAACAGACCTGCTGAGAAAACACAGTATGGTGCTCTGTAGGGGCTCTTATTTGAGATCCAATACCATAAAGCACAATTACTCAGGCACATACATACATACACACACATACCCATGCACCGAATTGTGTTAAGCATAGGACACCGTGACATGATTCACTGCCTTCGCCTAGCCATCAAAGGTAAGACGATGTGCAGATGGCACATACGCACATCACACTTTTCAAACAGCTTAATATCCTCCAAGAGCACAGGTGAAAATGTGGAGTATGTGTGAGACGTGTGTGTAGTGAATAACGTGTGAAAATGGCATAGGTAACAGATGGTGAAGTGGAGGCCAGCACAGACCAGAGCAGCATGACGGCAACAGGATGGCCAGTCGGCCTCGAGCAGCATGGCCACAACAGAGCAGAAGCCACACGGCAGGACACCGAGCTTCTTCTCGCAGCTAGCTACAGGAACCATGGCCTCTCCCATCCAATCACAACGCCACACACAAAAAGGAAATAGAGTAGCGGGTGGTGGGGGGATGTATGGAGCAATGTTTTAACAGGTCTGCTCTCCACATGAGGTGCAGGGTGTGAGGGAAAACTGAAATCAAGATGAGAGGAGAGTAAGAAAAGTAAAAAGTCAGCAGGATAGGAATATATGAAGATGTAAAGAAAAGAAAAAATTAAGAGTAATAGGGCATGTCATAGTGAAATGAACAGAGCCACTTCGTTCTCCAAAGTAGCACTGAATAATTCAGCCAGCAGGTTAAGAGTTCAAGTGTCTAGTATGGAGTTCAGGCTCTCTATATTCCATGTGACATGCTCACATCATTTAATACACAAAATCTCCAGTGTGCCATTAAAACTACATCAACCTGTGACCTTTATGTGACTCCTCATACAGTAACAACATACAGATATGGGAAAAGTAGCACACAATGACAGGGCTAGGGTGTTGAATTAGCTAAACTCTCATGTACAGTTACCGTAATGAAGGAAGTAAAAGCTGTAGTCATGACATTTGTCCTGTACTGTCCTACAACAGAAACACAGGGGATGGTGGGGGGCGGAGGCCTGTAGCGCCAATGTTTTTAAATCTCCAGCTATATGTGTTGCACCACTTTTTTTTTTTTTTTTTTTAACACCTTTCAGTTATTTTCAGTCGATTTCAACCAGAACTGTTGAGAGGAGAAAACGAAGGATAGTCTAATCCTGGACGAAGCCCCCAAGTAACGTTAGATAATTTTCACCTTCAGTATCTAGTCTAGGATAATTTTGTATAGAAAAAGAGTCAAATTACCTCGGTCAGGATTGAATCCTTTTTAATGACAAAAGCTTTTAGTCTCAAGTTCCTTCAATACAGAGTATGAAGTGGCAAAAGCGAATTTCCTCATTTGAGTCAGTACTGTTTGACTTTATAAATCGTTACCCTTTCACAACTGTGTAGTATAAAAGTTTTCTACCTCATTTAGTGTCAGAGATTTTCCTGTGACACGGTCACTTCGGTCTTGCTCATTTGGGATGTTCACGTACATCGGGATTTCTGTAAAGCTTCTTTTTTGGCAACATTTATTGTTAAAAATGCTATACAATTCAAAAGTAAACTAGAACTGAATTGAATTGACTTGTAATGTATCCAATATTAAATGAAGCTCAAGGTGAAACTACAACTATGTAGGAAGAAAACACTGTATTAACTGAATGGTGTTGACCTTCCAGTTCATCAGTGAACAATGTGTGAAATGATGCAAAGAAAGTACTGCTTTCAGTCCTTGATCAGTTATATCCCTCAACATGCAAAGATCTAGTCCTGAAAATAGAAGTTGTCTGTCCAGTAGGCGAAACCCCAAAAATGCGAATATATTGAGAGAAAATTCTTTTCCACCGAGTCGCTCTCTCAAATGAGGAAACAAAATGTTACAGACAGTTCAAACATTGGGTTAGAGGCGTTAGAGAAGTTACAGCATAACAGAACATTTTCCATCACTAGTTTTGACTCATTTTGCAAGCTAAGCACTGCTAATATAATAACAGACCGAACATTAAAGGAAAGTTATTAGGGGTGACCAGTCGGCATCATGCCATGTACTGGCCTGCAGTTAATGGCGAATATGGTTTACTGTGATACCCGGTAACAATCATCTGTCAAGAATTACCTTAAAATTCTGACTTCACTTGACCTCCAGAGTGACACAATCACCCTCATCTCCCCAGTGCATGAGAAAGTGTGAGGATGAGTGACAGGGTGATCCTCAGTGCTCTGGCATGCCCTGCTCTTCAGGGGAGCCCAGCAGCATGTTCAGCCTCAGTAAACAGCTAAAGTGGCAAGAGATCCTTAATAATTAATGAAGGAAAACTCCCCTGACTGGCCAGAGCTCTGGCCACAGCCCATATCCTGAACACTTCCTTCAACCCACCCTTAGTGTAATCAGCCTTCAGTGACCATTAAACTGAAGAGAGAATGCTGCCAACAATGAATGATATCTAAAGCAGAGGAGTTAGCATGATTTAATGATGTTTCATCATCAGAACACACGAAAGGCTTCGTTCCAGTAATTGCATAAGGAACAAAACACAGCAGGTCATGTAGCTATAGGAAAATTATCAAAGACAAGGTATTGTGATGCCCCACAGTTCATCATTTTCCAATTACAGCAAATGCCGAAGTGTTTTATTCCTCTTATACAACAGCGGTTACAATTTTCTCATTTATTAAAGATAAACACATGTACTTTTTAAGCTTGAAATCATATGGCAAAAACTTGTTAATTTTATAAATATATTATTCATTTGGCAATATGTGAGAGGTTATAGACCAAAACATTACTTACAGTTATGTAGAAGATATAAATTGCTTTGACATTATGTCTATATTTTAAAACCAGAGAATTCTCACATAAAACCTGGCGTCGATTGCTTAACAAGACGACGCTGACGAGAGGGATAATGAATCAAAGACTGGATAAGAGCATCAAAAGGCCATATCATACACATATTTAACAAAATATCCATATCTTCACCCGTCTTCTGCTGCATCTGTGTCAGTCAAGAGGGGAATGCATTATGAATGAAAGGGCACTCAATCTGGAGAAAATCAATACTAACATGGTTCAAGTTAACTGCACCAGCACAGGGGACCCCGTTAGTCTGCGGTCTCGCTTCACCACACACACACACACACACACACACACACACACACACACACACACACAGACAAAGCACAATCATCATCATCATAACAATAATCATAATCATCTTTATCTACAGCCCCGTAATAGCATGCAAGCATTAACTGGCTCTTTCAGAGTCACAAAGAGCCAGATGCTTGCTTTTCATTGGAGACTCGATCTCACCACTACAATGCAGGAGCTCAAAAACAAGGACAGAAAGGGCAGCAAACTATTCATCCTCTTCCCATTTATCCACCCATCAGTATCAATCCATCAGTAAGTGTGTCTGGCTGCTGCTGTCAGGGGCCAGGATCATGAAGACAGAGGGTGATTGGGCATGGCAGACGGCTGCCTTCATCACGCCAGTTAGTTCCAGGTTTGTACGCCGAGTTTCAGTGTCAGAGTGGCAGAGAAACTGACTAGCATCTATTAAACAGTCTGACTCCTTTTCAAACAGAACTTTAAATGTAAGGAGTGGGAAAAAAGAGGAAAGAGATGCCCCTCCACTGCAGTCTAAGGCCATTGGCTGACTTCACATCTTGCATAAGGTGCTCAATAATGTAAGGTACTGAATGAAAAATACATTGACTGGATTTTAAATATATGGGCAGTTCAGGGCCAAGAGAAGAATTTCAGTACGAAGGTAAAGATGATGAACACAAACATGAAACGGGGCAAAGAGTAATGCCCATGGTGTGAAGAAGCACTGCGCTACAGAAAGGAAAAATGTCGGTCATTACAAGTATGTGTAGCACCACCTGAGTCCAGACATGTTTTTATAGCCTTGAACTTTACTGTAGTAACCATTTGAACACTGGAAAGCTGCTACACAATGTATTGCAATACAGTCTCCATACACAGGGGATATCACCTGGTCGGTTGTGCCTTTGTCAGTGGATGTTCGTGGACGTCCACTTCCCGGTTGGTCTGCAGCACTTCCAATCTTTTTGAATTTGTTAATAAGTTTGGTAACAGTGTTGTGTGTGATGTGCTTGCCATGTTTCCTGTTAAAGTTCATCGCAGCCTTGTGACAGCTTCCTGATCCATCCATGAGGATGATTTCAATACATTCTTCTTTTGTCACATACATACATACATACACATATACACACATATACATACATACATATATATATACACACACACACACACACACACATATATATATATATATATATATATATACACACACATACATATATACACACACATATACATACACATATACATACATACATGTATATAAATATACATATATACACACACACACACATACATACATACACACACACACACATACATATATATAAATATATATATATATATATATATATATATATATATATATATATATATATATAAGAGAGAGAGAGTGAGAAAGATTATTTTATACTGACGTACAGGACTATAAAATCTTTTCATTTAGTTTAAAAGGATTTTGGATTAATCAAGATTACAAGCCAATATCCACCCCATTTACTGTCTAATAAACAATTCCATTATATCAACACTTTTCCCTTAAAGTCTGCGAGATGAAGCCTAATTACAAGCGGTTCTGTGAAGAGAGGCTTAAGAAATAAATTTTGCATCACTTCAAAACATTCCTTATTTTCAGCATTCAGAAGCGCGATATGCCAGTCACGTTCGTTTCAATGCTGTGTAACTGTAAGCAGTAAGAATCAATTGTAAATTTGGTGCACATGCCATAGAAGAAAAACAACAAAACACTGCACCAGGTAAAATGTCCCATTTGTCCTTTCCTGCTTGTTTTACTGTTTTTCCCCACTAGTTTAGACATAATAATACACCATTTCATTGTCGTATTCAAGAACTCAGCGTTTACCTTTTTGGTGTGATAATCTGGCTGCTGGTGTACCTTTCCTGAGCTACGGTTTAAATAAAAATGCTAATGCACCCCATGCAGTGCTTGCTAAACTATCAACAGAGAGGCAGCCGCTGGAGTTACAGGGAATGGACCAAATCAAACGACAGACGGACAATTACACACATGAACACACAAAATGCACACAACAGTGGGTATGGTATTTTTTGTTTTGTTTTTTAGTAGAGAGCGCAAATTTTATGCATGGCAAAGCGTGTGATGATTGCCAGGTGAGATAAGCTAAGAAGGGAGGCGCAGATAGCTTTAATGGAGGATTTACAAGTGTTGCTGGAGGATTTGTAAAACGGCCACCACTACATGCTCCAGTGACAGAACTGGGACATACTGAACAACAAGGAAATGGTGATTTAGTTTTGATGTGAAGATCTCCTGTGCAGACCTACAAGAATAGGTGAGCATCAGAGCTAATCTACATAAAGTCAGAGGCAATGAGCATTTTGCAGTATTATGGGACATTTGCCCTCAGCTTCGCAGGGTTTCTCAGCTGTGTCTCTGGGGCTCTCTCCATCTCTCACCCTCACCATCTGCTTCCTCGGGACTCCAATCCCCTGCTCCACTGCTCCCTCTCACTCACAAACCACTAACATTCAAACTACGTGCTATTTCACGGAATAGCTGCCACGCCACAATCAATGCAGTATTCCTTCTGGAATTACTATTCGACAGACAAGCACCATGTCTGAGAGATGAGGTATACCAGCATCTTCACTCCAGTATTAACTTTCCACTTAGCATTGACCACAAAAGGCAGTCAATAACCAGAAATTATACTCATGTTTTATTTGTGCCTAAATGACCCATATTTATTAAAAGTGGAACAATAAATATAGAGTCCCACTTTTTCTCTTGTGAACACTAAAAATAGATATGCATTTTAAATTATTTACTACTTTGTCATTTTTATTTGAAGTAAAGAGTTCAATAAAAGGCGAAACACCTCATGTTGCACCTGCCGTCAGGAAAATCCCCAAGCATGTGAAAGCAGGCAAATTCTAGACACCCTAAGGATCTTTCAGTTGTTGTATGTCTGGGAGAACCCTTAAATGTTCCATGCTGGAACCATTCCAGTATAACTGATTTAGAAAGCCAGAAAACTGGGGCAGTATTAGGTCAATGGTTAAGGCACTGAGGTTTGGAAGGGGTTTATATTTCAGCATTACCATGCTTCCACTGTTGAGCCTTTAAGCAAGATCCTTAACCCTTCAACTACCCAGCTTCATCCTGTCTCAGCTGTAAGTCACTTTGGATAAATGAGTCAACCAAATTAGTTCAATATAAATGTAACAAACATCTACCTATCGAAAGAACCCCTGAGGAACTCTTAAGCCTAGTGCACACTACACAATTTTACTCCAGATTTCCCTGTCTCAGACTAATTTTTGGGCACAGTGACTACCCCTCATCTCAACAACATGCACCTGCAGCAACCACTTGTGTGTGAACGGTTCAGCAATGCAAAGTGTGTAAGCGAATGCTGGCGCTCTGATATTTTCAAGCATGTTTGATTTTATCGGCAATGAATCATGCAGTGTGAACAGCTGAAGAACAGACACAGCCAATAAGAATCTGAAAGGAAAATCGTATTCACATGCTGTAATGCATAGCAGATTCCTGAATCCAGTTTATTATCCATCTATTTGCATGGGGGTGAGGGCAAACTGTAAGCACAATCATATGTCTATAAAAAAATATTTGCCATTTCATACTGACTAGGAAAACTAAAAGCGGTGTCATCAGCAAAACTAAGAACACAACATGATTCCTGATGACGTACAGCATAAAACTAGCTCCTTTTTTTGCACCATACTTCCAGTTCTCTTTGCAGAACAGATATCTCCCCAACCCTGCACCTCCCCAACCAATTCATCCTTCACAATTGTCTCTTATTTCTCTTTTTCTTGCTCCATACAAAACAGTATCAGAAAGTCATACGATGCACAGCTCTCGCATTTATTTTCATAAGAAAGCATGATTTGGGGATCCAACGAGCTCATCTGTGATCAGAAGTTGTCTAGTGTGTGACCCTCATCTGCGAGCAATTGTGTAGCATGCTCACCCTGACGTCCACCAACAACTGATTGCAAGAAATTCGTCATGTAGTGAAGCTGCTCAGCAATTTTGAGTTCTGCAGTGTGTACTTGGCTTTAGAAAACAGAGTGTACTGTGTGTCTATAGGCTCTCCATCCACTTCACCTCTGACCAGGATACAGTTTACTGAAGATGAATGAATGAATATACTGTGGATTTTACAATTGTACTGCTATCAAATCAAAAGACATTTAATCCTGGGACATCTACTGCAAATAGGACACAGAAAATGTGAGTTACCTGAACATGCATAAGTTCCACTGATTTTTGTCCCAAGCAACAATGTCAAGTGAAATCCACCCAAAAACACCCTATACTAAAATCTATACTTTTTTTTTAATGGGCTTCTCTGTGGTCCTTTGGATGCTTTACAGTTCTACGTTTCCAAATAGGTGCTACTTTTTCTGAAAGGAAAGCTGTTCTCCCAAGGACATACTGAAGAACCTTTAGAGTGCTAGTTGGAACCTGCCTAAATGTATACTCATTATATATATAAAAAATTTTTTAGAATATAATCCATGTATTAGGTAGCTTGGTTTACTGCAGTGTTGACAACATTTCAGCCTGGTCTAGGTGTCTACAGCCACAAAAACAACCATAAAGCGACCAAGTTGGAAAACTAATTATAAGTTGATTGAAAAAGATCCGATAATGACCAGTCTATTCACGCTCATCAGGCAAACGATGCACGAAGGGCTTGTTTGTGAGATGACACTGCCTCTTTTACCACCATTAAGCTATTAAATTTACCCCAGGCGACGAGAAAACAACTTCAAAACCCTTGCATGTCTGGCTGTTATTGTGTTAGGGCAAAACTTCCCCAGAGAAGTAAATTACTCCAATGATTGAGTGAGACAGGCAGTATTAAACATGGAGTATGGCTGCACAAGAGCAGCACTTCCAAAAAGGAGGCAAAAACTAGTCTTAAGGACTTAAGAGTTTAGACATGCACTAATGAGGATAGAACATGCTGTGCATTAGGGTTCAAGTCATTACTGTAAATCTGACAACTCATTAACATTGAGAGGGAAGATGTCTAATTGCAAGACGTGTGACTTAGTGGGCCTACTTGTAGAGTCCAGGAAGTAAATGTTTCTCATAATTAAGGCTAATTCAGAGGAGAGGGCATAGGGTCAATGATGTTAGCTAGTTATGAGATTTTTAATGAGATCCATATATAATCATATTCACCAGGGTTACTCGAATACTCTAATATCCAATGCCCTGCAGAGTCTCAAGATTTTAAAAATGGAGTTATGAAAGTTGGAGTGAAAGACCACACCAAAAGTTCCACATTCTCCCTATATAACTTCCTATAAAATCCTATATCTCATCTTCTCTACTTATAACAGAGCTTCAGCACCCACTGACTACTAATGTCCTTTCTGCTATTCAACAAGTCCTACTTCTAGCCTGGCTGTGTTGCACAAAATTGAAACCACTCAGCAGTGTGTGTGTGCCACATGACTGCTATACCTGTTAATTTTGGGGACTTCATGAGTTGCCAGATGAGCTTTTTTATGTCAAGTTTGCATTTACATCTGATAGTAGTGTTAACCTAATTCATACATTCACTGTAGTAACATTGGCAGGGTCACAGTGGATCCAGAGTCTTGCCCGGAAACCCTGAGTGAGTGGCAAGACGAGCATACACACCGTATAGGACACCAGTCGGTCTCAGGACTGGGTTAACCTAATGTACTTGTTAATTTAATTTACTTATTAACTTATTGCCTTCCTCCATTTTTGCATGACAGACAAGCAGCAGCTCGTATAATTTGAGACTACAGTCATAAGAATAAAAAAATAAGTACACTACATGGAAATTGTTGGCGTTTGAGACATATATGGACAAGCAAACAATCCTCTTTGAACCAATGCCTATTAATAAAGGTGATGAACTATTAAATGACACATACAATTGACATTTTGTATTAATTTTCACAATTTCAGTTAACAAAAAACAGATCAGTCACATGTAAACATGAAGTACACTCCTACATTTATCACACCTTCAAATCTATAAAATGAGAATCAGGCATTCAGGATTGGGTGTCAGTGATTAGAAACTACTTACGGAGTTCAGGTGGAACCTGTCTTATTTATACCCCTCTCATATCTAGTGTCTGGTGTTTCCTTTGCTATTGAGGTATGTGGTGTCATCATGCCCAGATCTAAAGAGTTCTGTAAGGCCTTCAGAAAAATGTTTGTGGATGCCTATGAGTCTGGCAAGAGATTTAAAAAGATCTCCAAATTATTTTAAATACATCATTCCACTCTAAGGAAAATCTACAAATGGTGCAGATTTCAAATGAGTGCCAATTTGTACAGGACTGAATGTCCTGGCAAGACCCAAGAGCAGACCGTCTAATGTAAAAAGAAGCCTCCAAGAACCCCAAAATTTCATCACAGATCTGCTAGTAAGTCTTGCAACTGTTGGTGTCAAAGTGCATACTTCTTCAATCAGAAAGAGATTGCATAAATTTGACCTGCATGTGAAGTGTGCCAGGAAAAAAAAAGGCTTTTGCAAGATTACAGTTTGCCAATGAGCATATAGGCAAAGATCAGGCCTTTTGGAATAATGTGCTCTAGACAGACGAATCAAAGATAGAGTTGTTTGGCCATAGTAACAGCAGACATGTTTGGCACAAACCAAAGACAGCTGTTCAGGTGAAGTACCTCATACCACCTGTGAAGCACAGTAGTGGAAATGTTATGGTTTGGGGTTGCTCCACTGCCTCAGGGGCTGGACAGCTTGCATTCATTGATTCAACAATAAATTCTGCATCATATCAAAAAGTGCTTGAAGTTAATGTGAGGCCATCTGTCCAAAGGTTGAAGTTGAACCAAAAGTGGACATTTCAACAGGATAATGATCCTAAGCACACTAGCAAATCCACCAAGGAATGGCTCAAAAAGAAGAAATGGAGGGTTATGGAATGGCCTAGTCAAAGCGCAGATTTTAATCCCATTGAAATGTTGTGGGGGATTTGAAACAGGCAGTACGTGCAAGAAAACCCTCAAACATCTTACAACTGAAAGAATATTGCATGGAAGAGTGGTCAAAAATTCCAGCAAGCCTGGTGGACAATTATGCAAAATGCCTACAAGAAGTTATTTCTGCTAAAGGGGGCAATACTAGCTTCTGAGTTCAATATGTCAACAAGTGAACAATTTCCATGGGTGGTACTTATTTTTTCACATGAGTGTATGTGTATTTGTCTAGCCCTTCAAAACGTTTGTCTGGTTCTTTATATCTTGGACACAAACACGTCACACCCATATGCGCGTCTTCCAAAAACTGTCGGAAGCAGACAAAGTTGTGAGCACACAATTGTATATAATGTCTTTTTATGCTATAGCATTACAAACCTGTAATGGGGTCTCAAACCTGTTCTAGATTGACAATGCTCCTGTGCACAAAGCGAGCTCCATGAAGACATGGGTTGCCAAGGTTGCAGTGGAAGAACTTGAATGGCCTGACAAAGCCCAGACCTCAGCCCCACTGAACACTTTTGGGATGAACTGGAATGCTGCACAGGCTCAAGTATCATAAGTGTCTGACCTCATTAAAGCTCTTATGGATGAATGAGCACAAATCCCCACAGCCACGTTCCAAAATCTAGTGGAAAGCCTTCCCAGTAGAGTGGGGGTTGTTATAACAGTAAACAGGGACTAAATCTGGAATGGGATGTTCACGAAACACACATGGGTGTGATGTTCATGTGTCCACAAACTTTTGGCCACATAGTTTAGCCTTTAAATATTTCACACACAACTGGGGCTTTTCGGGTAATGAAATGGCAATTTAAAAAAAAAAAAGTGTTACAATTTATGTCTAGAAAAATTGAAGCCTTAACACAAAGCCTACCTTGTGAAAGGATAAAACATTTCACAGATTCAGATTTAAGCTAGGATGTGCGGAGAATAAAAATGAGTTGTAAACCCTGATGCTCCTAAATGTATCATCATGTTTGTTACTATTTCTAGTGAGCAGTACTAACTTACTTGCTCCATACATAGTCTTTCTAATTATACATAATTGATAGACGTGAAAAATTCAACAGAGAGCAAATGTCTTGCATTTACACCACAGGAAATCATGAAAAATCTAGTATCAAGAAGTATTCTCAGCATAAACAAGGCAAACACAGACTTAACAGGAGTGAAACTCTGACTCTCCTTTTGTATTACAATCTCTGGTATGGGAATTGCATGTTAATTTGTTTTTTAATGAATAAAAGATGGTGTAAATTAGTCCTGTCTTTAAGCAGCTAAACAAAGCCTGGACTAGCTTTAAAAAAATCCTCCCAGGCTGAGCCACATTAATTAAGCTGTCAGTCACTATTAATGGCAAGTAGGGTACAAAAAACTGATTAAGATTATGATCTTTATTATTGTAGTATTTCCATTATCACTAATTAACCAGTAATTTTTTTCTTCAAAATACTTGTTTTAATGAGCATGTTGTTATTTTAACATAAAACAAAAATGTGCCTTCCTGTAGATGTAGGTTTTAAAATGTTATTTATCAAAGAGGAAAAAAATCACTGTTACCCCAATGATGAATTTAATAAAAAGTACATTTTCCAATGGGGCTTATTTACAACTAATTAAATAAGCTTGGGAAATAGGGTGTACTTTGTGCTCGTTTGCACAGTTACTGAACAGACACCTCTACCTGGAAATGTGAAGAAAATATTCATTTGTCAAATACGACTAAACAGCTAGGAATTAAATGGTAAGAACATAACACCCAGCTTATGTGACAGGGTGCACCCTTTCTTCATACTTACTCTTGCTCTAAATATACCCAAGAAGATAAAGCACAGTAAAACAGAAAATCCTGTGAGAGCGTGTCCTCGTTGAGCTTCTTCAAGCTCTGAGCATATAGCGCCTTTTTTTTTCCTCTCCAGGTTCTCCTAATTAAGTAGGTCATTTGATGTCAGAAATCTTGCCTAAGGGCACTGTAGTAGTATGCAGCGTATGCGCCATGAGGAACGGTTATCAGTATTTGAGTCAGATTATAAAAGGTTTAATCGATGTGTACGAGTACACCTTTGCAAAATATTTGCTAACACATACTGTGAATAAAGCACACTTGCATATTCAGCTGGGTTTTTTCCTCTTTTTTTTTTTTTTTTTTTAAACGCCTGTGTTAAGAAATTGTAAAAAGAATGGAAAATGTAAACCGAGCTGTCTTGTGGACTAAGAGGCTTATGCGTTGTATCTACAATAAAGGACACAGTGTTACTAAATCCAACAAGAGCAAAAAGTGAAAAGCTAAGAAACTGGCTGTGCCCAAAAAAAAAACAAAAAAAAAAATGTGCCATGATGCAAGCGACTTATCATCAGATCCACGGGAAAGTCCCAGTGACAGAGCCTCTTAACTTTTACGATTGTTTGACAAAGTTGACTTCAAAGGAATGAACCTTTAGCTGTGTTTTGCGGCAGCATGAAAAAGCCAGGTTGGCTTTGGGAGGGGCAGCAGGGGCTCATGGGAGTGAAGGACGAGAGAGTAAAGGAAGATTCTGGAGTGGAGAAGGGGAGCCCTTTCATCTGTCTCAACAGCAAAAACTACAAAAAGATAAAAAGCAATCGGGAGAGTAGCAGCGAAGATTGCAAGCAAGGCTCGCTATTCCTCAAAGGACGATGCCGGGGCAAAAAAGAAGAGATAAGAGCAGGCTGTTTTAGAGATTCTACCTGCTTGGGGAGTTTTTCCTGGCCCGTCACTGAAGCAATTTGCATTGAACCACATTCTTAAGTAGACAACGGTCCAGCCACCACCGGTGCTTCTAACACTAAAGCAATTACCTGAGGCTACCGACTAATACCAAATAAAACAATTTGTTTAAGCGACAGGTCAGTGGATCCATTATAGGTCTGCTTATGTGCATTAACCTGTAAGATAACTTACTCTACAATCCCTAGCTGCTATTGTGTACTGAAGTGACTGACCTTGAAAGAGGGCCGCGTTCTGGATGATGAGGAGTTTGAGCTGGGCGCTGCTGGCCTGCAGATTCGACTCTAAATTCTGTTTGGCGGTGAGGAGGTAACGCTCTTCCATTTTGCGAGAGCAGCAAGTGAGGCCTTTCGACTGGCACACTTGCAGGTCTGAGCCTGAGAGAGAGAGAGAGAGGGAGAGAGAGGGAGGTGTTAGTATTTCATCAGACAAAAAAAGTAAATAGACACTGCTGCTGTAATGTTCTGTACAGTCCTCTTGAGACTGTGTTTCTCTAATGAGTGAGGCTAGCAAAAGAACAACAGCAAATAGGTTGTTTTAAACAACCAAATGCTTAAATAAGATATACAGACCTGAAATCAAATCACATGTGCTTTACAGTATAGCAAAACAGATATCAACGACCTCAAATGTGTGTGTTTTATGTGTGTTTAAACAGCCAAATATGTACAGGCAGTACTGCATTCACATACATGTACATATTATGCCCAGAGTATTTGAAAGTTCTAGAGAATACTCTGCATTTGGCACTACGTTAACGAGCAGGCCGAGTACGCAGGACGATTTCTCCTGTTTTCTTTCTGCAAATGTTCCATCCCAAGTGTCACATTGAGCTTAAACCACTGTATCATCAGAATAAAAATACATTCTATTTTAAAGTGATGCATTAGCCTCACTGATACACAACCACCCAGGTATACATCCATGCTCAGTAGAATATGCAATTTCTAAAAACTAACACTGTATACCATGTGCATCAACCCACTAAGGTCTAATTGTAAACCAAATCATGCATGGATGGTAGGCATATAGTCTCATGAGATTCACAGTAATGTATGGGGGGGTTACAATTTGACTGTGTAATTGAGGAAAGATTGTTAAAGTTGCAAATCCACTGTGAAGAAAAGAAAAAACAAGGCATGGAGTAATGTCATGATTATGTTACGTTCGTTAGATTTAAATAACGGGCTTATAATTAACATTCTTTCCTTTCCCAAATAGGAAAGCTGAATCCATCGCTGTGGTTCTGGATGTCGTGATGCTCCAAGGGGATTGCCGAATACACACACAGTTCCTAGTGTTGAAATAAATCGTAGTAGGAGTTGCAAAAGAGGTAAATATAGTGTTTCAGAATACATGTGATGAGCAGGACACTCTTAAAATGGTACACACTTGGAACCTGGAATAGTTTGTCCATTAAAAGTTCTATGAAAAATTCAACTGCAGAGTCCCCCCCCCCCCCCCCCCGCCTCCCCCGCCTCCCCCATCAGAGACGGTTCCACGTTAGGAAGCTAGGAACAATTGCTTTTTGTAAGAAAGACAACATCTCAATACCCTAAAACATCTAAAACATCTCTCCTTCATGGAGTAGCAGGAATACTTAGAGTATACCACAGAGTTGTTGATTTCTCGATTCTGACTGGTCAGAAGGTGTTGATTAATTTTGATTGGTTCCCTAAAACAGCATGGCTCAGGCAGTAGTGCACCTCTAAAATATTCAGTAGGTTTTCCACCACAGGAAAGAGTGATTTTTGTCTTATTTTTGTCTTATTAACTTAAGACAAAACTTTAGAGGCTAGTGAGAAACGACTGTTTATAGCTGACTTTTGTATGTTCAACAAAATTACATGTAGAAATAAAATCATGACATAATTGTACCTGCTGGCAAATTACTGTGGTATAAGAAAAAAAAAAAACGTGTGCTTAGTCATGCTTACTTAAAACATCAAAGTAAAAAAAATTCAGTTTTCTTTTTGCTTAGCTCAGACCCAGTGATAATGGGCAGAACTAAAATATTTTAATTGCCTTTTACTCTGTTAATTTCCTTCTAGCTGGAAGTCACAAACCATGCATTGTAAACGCAGCATTGTCTAATTTTACAGCATTGTTCCTAAATAATTAGAGTGTAGAGTATTTCTGCAGCAGAACTGGGTGGAGGGGGGGGGATTTCAATCCTGAAGAACCATGACCCTACTCAGCTTTGCGTTTTCCCTATTGGAACTCGTTTCTCTGTTTAATAACCACTCATCAACTGATTATCCAACCTGTTCTAAAATAAATGAGAAATGTTGTGGGCTAAATAAAACCGGGAAGAACAATAAACACTGCTGTATTATTCCAGACATCCACTGTGATCCTCCTGCTGTAAACTGGAGGACTGTTTGCAGGCTGCCACAATGTAAATGTCAGTTATAGTGTTGCACAAAAGGCAACAGTGTCATGTTCTTGTAGCTACAAAAGCAAACAATCGAAGGAAACAGAAATATCAATTTCTACTTGGCAAAAGGAAGTGGAGGACCAGAAAATAATCACATTAGAAACATCTCATGCAAATGGATTAGATAAATGATCCAATTATAACTGGATTTAGAAGGTTCTAGTGAATGAGACAACATGGTAACAAAAGCTTTGTTCTTCATATTATACCCATCCAAAAGATGAGCCTCGCAGAAGGATTTTATGTAAAAAGTGCAAATTCAGATGTAGACAAGACCATGTTCTGTGCAGAAACCAGACACAAACAAACAGGGGGGGAAAAAATGATAAAAAGTGACTTCTAGAGGGGTAAACGGTAGTAACACGTTTTACACGAGGAGAGAATTTATTTTCCATACAATAATTTTCAAACTAAAAATCTCCATTGTGCAATGATTTACCGTTTATGTATCTCAATAAACTTTTACATGTTTGCGGAGCATCCATTTCTATAGCAGAGCTGAACTGCAGATAGGTGACTTGTGTGTCTTTGAGCTGCTAAGGGGTTGGAACTAGATTGATTGATGGTGCTATAAACAACCTTCAGATGTGTCAAAATTTGTCACAGCGCACACAGGGGGTGAATAAGATAGCGAGATGAAGAAGGGGTATGAAAGGGGGGGGGGCAATGACACAGTTTAGTTAGAGACAAAAGATATCCGGGTTGGTACGCAGGAGTCTGCGTGAAGCAATCCGGAAAAACTCTACAAGTAACTATATATAGGTATTAGATCACATGGGGCCACGGTGATGAGAGAGTATCACCATAAGTTACTGAAGCTGACAGATGCCAACAGGCAGTAGAATGATGGATGGACAAGTCTAAGAATTATGGATGGACAAGTCTAAGAATTATGGATGGACAAGTCTAAGAGTTATGGATGTACAAGTCTGTGATACAAATGGGTATTTCAGTGTCATGCTACAAAATACTATTTAGTCTGGTAGAATGACCTTCAACCCCTTAAAAATCCTGCTTATTGTTTAGTTATTCATGTTAACATACATTTTTCATAAATACAGTGAAACCATTAGAAAAGGTATATAGTTACAGGACAGAGGAATGGAAGTCTGGATGCACATTTGGATTTACCAAATGCTCACTACATGACTTTAAGCTGGGTTTTTCCCCAAATACAATTTTAAAGAAAGAACTAAGAGCTAAACAAAAGAGCAGATTCTGAAGGTTAAAAAAAACCCCACCAGCACAAGCCTATCAGGAAAATTACTTCATTTTGCAAACTTGATGTGCTTAATTTTGCAGAACTAATTTATCAGTTATTGAATGGGGCTTTAGTGCAGCAGATGCAGCCCCAGGCTCCAGACTCCCAAAGAACACCCAAAGGACCTCTGGAATCCTAGAACCTGTGGTGAGAGTTCACATCCAGTATCCAGAAATGGTGAAGCGTTTGCTTTCATGCTTTTCATGCATAAAATCATTCTCAGCCCATGCCTTTCTTTGTCCCTCATCCTCTTCATTGCTAACAGAATGACCTTCAGTAAGCCAAAAAATTTTTTTTTTTATAAGTGGTCATGGCTGTAGCTTTCTCCATGTAACTTATACCCATGCAAAAATTCAAGGCCAAAAAGACCCCACTGCAAAAAAGCAAACCCTCCTCGCCTTGTGCTTCAAAAGATCAGATAGTACATCAGATGACCTACAGTTTAAGCGTTCTTTGTGATTATAGAATAGGCAGTTGTCAAACGTGACATGCTGAAAATTTGAATTTTGCTCTTGCAAAAATATTAGATAGTAACATTATTTCACAAGATGACTGAATAAATTTATTAACATCAAAATTCTTCACATACCCACACCTTTAAATTAATTGAAAAATATTCTGAAAAGCACACACACGCACACACAAACGGGCAAAAACAGGGCCGCATCATGAAAGGAAAATAGCAAGGGAGAAGCTGCCAGACTGGCAAGCTACCGACGCTGACAGGCTTAATATCCTAAATCAATACTTGCAAAAAGATTGGCGACAGATACGATCAAGTTAATTTCAGAGTGCAGGCCAAATTTATTAAGCCGTCAATAACAAACTGCAAGCAGAGAAATAACAGGTATGAAAGGATAAAGAAAGCAGGCAGATTTGGTAATTATCTGCAGCAAAACAGACAATTTCTGCCCATCTTTTGTACGGAGATGATAAATGTATTTCATTAGAAAAGTTTGGAGCCGAGAGGAGAAGTGAAGGCCTATGGGGATAGATTATTCCCCACAGACACACCTGAACAAAGACTGTATCATACTGTCTGAATAAAGCCTGCTCATGTGGACCGATGCTAAAGGATGAAACTGTATGTAGACGAGAAGGAAAACGTGTCTGCATAAAGCTTTAAAGATAAATCATTCTGTCTCATTGTTCACAGTGTACACCGTTATACAAGCTCTTCTCCGTCTTTTTACAGTATTCCACTCTTCCTTCTAAGGACACCAACGCTGTCAGCTAGCATTCCATGTGCAACCAACACACCTCAGCCCAATTTTATTTTAAACATCCACCACCTTTCATTTCTTCACAGTGAGCAACTTGTCTCCGGGAGCACTCGCTGTCTCTACACTGCATAAAAACAGCTTAATGTGCATGTGGATGTATTATTAAAGAAAGCCACCTTGGCAAATCAGCAACCTTCCCTGTCAGAGTTCATTAACAAAGTGCATTATAACTCCTCCTGACCAATGTTCTGCACGCCACATAAAAGACACCACTACCATCAGCCATGGCCTTCCTGAATTCACTTCTCCTGCAGTGTGATCTGTGTTCCTGTCTTCTGTAAATATCTCTGCAAAGCCCAGATGAGCACAGCATTTCTAGTTCCTGAGGCTAGTGCACACATCTCATCCAGCTACTCCTCCTTTCCAGCTGGGAGACATGGAAGACCACCAAACTATATGCATAACTGATTTCCTAGGCAACTATCAACATAGAGTAATGACAATCTAAAATGTTTTTACTTAAAAAAAAAAAAAAAAAAAAAAAAAAAAAAAAAAAAAAAACCTAAAAAAGTTAATGAATTGGGATAAGTGCAGTGTGAATGTTGTGAGGTTGAATACACTGCATTATGAATACTAATGAATAAGCCAGGACAAGAATATTTTGATCAAAGTAATGTTAATAGCGCTATAGCTATAAATATCGGTGTTGGACTGCTAATGAGGAAAAAGATGCAGCTATCTATGCTATTACTCTATTGACATTTCATGTTTGCACACTTATCGCTGTAGCTCTTCTAGGCAATGTAATAAATACTGCAAAGAGCTATTAGTGGGCCAATATTTTAATTTCTTTATATAAACACCTAAGCTAATAATACATCATTCATACAATTCACCGACGATAATCGGCAGGTGCTCCCTCAGCAAGAGGCTCAAACTAATAAGGTTCTAAGCCAACTGTTTGCTTATCCAGCTCATTATTATTAACATAGTTGAAACTATCCTGACACATCACTAACAAATAAAATTTTATTTCCGTGATTGGTAATGTTGAATACCCTTCGCCCCCTCGCTCTCACCCATCCCACTGGCACATCACAAACCCCCATAAGTTTTCAAATAAGAAAGGGCATGAACTAATAAAAAACCAAGAGTATAATTACTGTTTAAAGCTGTGAGGGCAAATACAGAGTGTTAATATCTAGTCTCAGGCTCAGATGCTCAGTCTATAGTTGACAGAATGTCTGATACTTCCGTATACTTTTCTGGCCACAAGCTTCAGAATCTTAAAGACTGAAGCAGACTGGCACTTGCATGTATATGCACCTCTGTACCCCAGTTTCCAAAGTGAAAACTGAACACTGAGACATGGGTTTGTTGGTGCAAGATATAGTAACTGGATTGATCAAAGTTCACATCGACCACTTCTGTAAAGGCACTTTCCCACCTACCTTGTTTGGTGCAGCCCAATCAAACTTTTTATCTAGTTTTGTTTGTTTGGGCAGATATGAAAAGTCCATCTGTATTCAAACACTGTATGCGCACCGAACAACTGAACCCTGATCTGTCAAAAATCAGATCTCTGTCCTTGTCCAAGTGACTCATGATTCAGTTACTGGTGAGAACACAGGTGACTGTGAATGGGAATAGATGTTGACAGGTGGTCAGAAGGTCATGGAAGTTGGAGACATGGACATGACAAACAGTATGGTCACACAAAATGTTCTGCTGTCAGTGTGAAATACAGCATATGAATCTTTGCAATACTACTGAAAAATGAAGACCACCCCTCACTCCATAACATTATATTTAGTTAGTCCATGCAGGATTTCGCTGAGTTTTTGTGTGATTGTTGCAGCCAAAAATGCTTGATTTTGTTGTGGCTTTTTTCCTAAATTTGCGATGCAACTCGCTGGGGTGTTTTTTTTTTTTTTGTACTTTTTATGTGGGAAACTACTTAAACTGGCCAATTGCGATTACACAAAATTGTTTTGCACGTTTTTTTTCGCCATGATGCTTGTTGGTAAAGGAAACCTTTTAGCTGTACTCATGTTTGGTGCATGTGAATTGAAGAGAGCTTTGGCTGAATGCGTGTTGTGATGATGTCACATGACACCCTCTGAATATTATACCGTTTGCTTGATTTTGCGTTCATTTCTGCGATCGCAAAAATCCTGGAATGACTGAGTAGAGTCACATGGAGGTCAGTGCACACTCATTTGTTTTCCTTTAAATGGCTTATATAGAATTTAAGGTATATTTTTACATCTCCGTACCATTTCTACTAATAGAAATCGGTCAAAACAGCTCAATAAGTGGAACAGAAATTGTTATTGAACTAAAGCTTTGGGCAGAATTGGCACACCATTAAATGGTAATCAACAACAATAGGCTATTGTATCTTTATCATAATAAAAAAAAAAAGCACTTTGATGACCTTCAGAGGTAATACAACCTTTAAGAGAGCCATTAGGAAATATCAAAGCACCGTGCAAAATGTTAGACCAATCAAGAATACACCCAGCACATTTATTCATAACGTTCATAATAACATGAAACCCACTGAAACAAATCAAAAGATACAACACAACAAAAAATCTAATTCTGGTATGGATTTAGGAAGCAAACTAAGTGGGAAAACTGCCTACAAATTATTAGAGAAACAGTTAATGGTAAATGCGATTGGCTATTTGTCGGCTCTTTCTGTGAATTTTTTTAATGTTATAAAAATTTATAAAATCCTTCTAACGCTATAACGCATTGCCAGGGGATCTCTTGCCAGCTCTGCACCATCTCAGCTCATTAAAAGTTATGTCTAAGGCCTGATGAAAACAATGTAATTCAGAAGAACAAAAAATTATAACATAAATGCTCATTTTTCCTGAATCTTTCAGGTGTATGTACCTCAGTCCATACATGCAGTGAGTAAACATCAGGACACAAGAGGCAGACTATTTTTTTTTACTCCTTTCAGTCCTCACCATAATCAGATTAAGGCCTGAAAATCTATATAGATCTATAGTTTAATTGAAAGCCTGGTTTCAAACGTTAAAAAAAAACACCATAGCTACAAAGAGAGCCAGGCCAGGGCTTATGATCAATCACCTTCACTTGAACAACTCCAAATGACTTCACCGAAAGCCTGGCCCAAATCATTACAACATAATTACAGAAGCTCCAGGGACATTTAGCATGATGCAAGAGTACGGGGCTGTTTTGTGCACCCTGACACGAGAATGACAAGTTGCTCCACTTTTTTTCTTTTTCATCCAGAGACATAAAGCGTCTTATTTCTGTCTGTTGTGTGAAACTAAGCTCAGTGGGGAATTAATTATCCAGTATATTATATTAGTATAATATATTAAAGAATCATCTCTGTTGCTACAATGTCCTAGAAAACAACACTGTATCTCTGCACATGATGAATATTTTCTATGTGCAAGGGCCACAAGTGCTCTAGTACTGCTACAATTAAAGCCATTAAAACAAAAACATCAGCTTGTTGGAGGTCAGCCTCATCCTAATGGTTTGATCCATTTGTGCAGATGGATAATAACTCAACTCTTTTCTCATTTATATGACATACGCTGCGCTGAGAGAGTGCTATGGCTGTAAGCTGGATGCTCTCTGGATTCTTCTCTGTTCCCTCTGTATGGATCCCAGGACAGCCGGTCTCCAGCTGGAGCTGACCTCCTCTCCGCTGCTCTGCTGCTAATTACTCTATTACTAATTAATTACTAAAGACAGCCAGCACTTTGTTACAGTAGTATTGAAAGCCTTTTTCTCTGATAATCTAGGAGGCCACACAATCTGGAAAAAAAAAGCAAATGCAACTAGTCTGAGTTGTCGGTCAGGGAACTTTGTTTTGGCCATGGTGGCTGTTTTTAGAGGAAGAACACATCAAGGGCAAACAGCAAGGAATTGAGAGAAAGGTAACCATTGTTAAGTCAAGGTGAGTGTAAAGTGTTAAGCCTGAAAGGACAGCAATTTGTCCTTTATACTCTGACATCCAACTCTCATTAATATGTGCAAACCTTTCCTCATGGGCAGTGAGGCTGGAACGCGTGAAGCTTCCATAACGCAGAGGAGAGGTTAAAAAATCCACACTGGCTTTTTCGTTTTTGTGCCCCTTGGCACCACATGCAGAATCATTAGAATTCAGCTCAATCTCGCCATGTCTATGCAACAGCCTCCTCTTCTTCCAGCACAGACCGAGCACTAAGCATTTCATCTCTATCTTGTGCATGCACACAGAGTTCTCGTTCATGACCACCAAAAAAAGCCAAATGCCTGTATTTGTAACCTATATGTTTCATCCCACTCACAAACACCACTGCAGGCAGCAACTGGCAAAAGTACTGACAAAGTAGTGAGTCTATATCCATGACTAATCTTCCCACATAGCAACATGGGAATCACATGGGTTCAGGTTTACCAGAATGATGGTTATGGAGTTGGAATATATTCCAGGGAGACATGCTTTTGAAAATAAGAACGGCATAACAACATGATATCATGATTACACAGCTTCCAGTCAAATCTTCAAGGGCTAAGCCATGAACCAAAGTTAACAGAGTCAAGCTTGAGTACTTATGGCTAAAGGGTATTTGCAAGTTTTGGTATACGCTTCAGTTGCCTGCCAGTGCAAAAGACATTAACAAACCAAAAATGCAACAGCAAATCAGAAAACACAACAACAAAACTAAGAACACAACCAAAAAACACAAATATCAACATTAACACAAACAGAAAGAGTAGGTCCTTATTGAATATTGCTGTCATTTTGTGTTTTGCTGTTGTGTTATTTGGAGAATTTGGGGTTTGTTAATATGTTTTGCACAATTTTATATAGTGAAGCATTAACACAGATGCATGAACTCCTAGCAAAAGCTTGATGTGTGTTAAATAAGGAATGAATGCAATCCTATGATGGTGAGAGCTGCACTATACAGTCTCCAGTTGCTCCCATTTCAATTACCATTAAGGTATTCTGCATTCATTTACCACTCCAACGCCCGAGACATCCATACAGTTCCATTTGGGAGGTTGGTTAATTCTGTTAAAACACTCTGACCCATGCTTCTCTGTTATGTGTGGAAGGCATTGAAATTGGTGGTTTCACAAAACCATCAACACAGCCATTACTGATTCACAAACCTGTTAGCATGAGCTATGATTGCTTGTAATTTAGAGGGGAAAATTATATCTTCAATTTCTTTTTAGCAGTTTTGCAGTTTGTACTTAGAGTATTATATTATAGCTTCATAGCACCCATAATTGACATGGATAGTGCAATTAGCCTCACCCCATTGCATAGTGTGACTTGCTACAAGCATCCCCTAACATTTCAAGCAATATGTGGAGTGCATCCAGTTTATACAATCAATCATATGCCAAATAAGGGCTGAGTAATAATTACAGTGATGCTTGAACATTTGTGAAACCTTTCAAATTTATCATCTATCTCCATAAATATGACCTAAAACATCATTAAATTTTCACACAAGTCCTAAAAGCAGACAAAAAGAAACCAGTTAAACAAATGAGAAAATTTTTTAAAGTTGGTCATTTATTTATTGAGGAAAATGATCCAATATTACACATCTGTGAGTAGCAATAGTATGTGAACCTCTAGGATTAGCAATTAATTTGAAAGTAAAATTAGTCAGGTGATTTCAATCAATGGGATGACAATCAGGTGTGAGTGAGCACCCTATTTATATTTTAAGAACAAGTATCTATCAAAATGTAATCTTCACAATATATTTGTGGAACTGTATCATGGCAAGGAGTTTCCTGAGGACCTCAGAAAAAGAGTTGTTGATGTTCATCAGGCTGGAAAAGGTTACAAAACCACCTCAAGAGTTTGGACTCCACTAAACCACAGTCAAGCAGATTGTGTACAAATGGAGGAAATTTAAGACCATTGTTACCCTCCCCAGGAGTGGTCAACCAACAAAGATCACTCCAAGAGCAAGACGTGTAATAGTCTGCAAGGTCACAAAGGACCCAGGGTAGCTTCTAAGTAACTAAAGGCATCTCTCACATTGGCCAATGTTAATGTTCATGAATTTACCATCAGAATAACACTGAACAATGGTGTGCATGGTAGGGTTGCAAAGAGAAAACCACTGCTCTCCAAAAAAGAACATTGCTGCCCATCTGCAGTTTACTAAAGATCACGTGGACATGGCAGAAGGCTACTGGAACAATATTTTGTGGCTTGATGACACCAAAATAAAATTTCTGGTTTAAATCAGAAGGGATATATTTGGAGAAAAGAAAACACTGTATTCCAGCATAAGAACTTTATCCCATCTGTGAAACACTGTGTTGGTAGTATCATGGCTTGGGCCTGTTTTGCTGCATCTGGGCCAGGATGACTTGCCATAATTGATGGGAAAATTAATTCTGAATTATACCAGCGAACTCTAAAGGAAAATGTCAGGACATCTGTTCATGAACTGAATCTCAAGAGAAAGGGGGGCATGCAGGAAAACAATGACCAAAAGCACACAAGTTGTTCTGCCAACGAACAGTAAAAGTTAATGTTTTGGAATGGCCAAGTCATAGTCCTGACCTTAATCCAAGAGAAATGTTGTGAAAGGACCTGAAGCAAGCAGTGCATGTGAGGAAACCCACCAGAGTTGAAGCTGCTCTGTACTGAGGAATGGGCTAAATTTCCATCAAGCTGATGTGCAGGACTGATCAACAGTTACTGGACATGTTTAGCTGCAGTTATTGCTGCACAAGGAGGTCCCACCAGATACTGAAAGCAAAGGTTCACATACTTTGGCCACTCACATATGTAATATTGGACCAGTGACCAAGTATAATATTTTTCTATAATTTTGCGTGAAAATCTGATGATGTTTTAGGTCATATTTATGCAGATATCATTCTAAAGGGTTCACAAACTTTCAAGCACCACTGTACTTGGAGTCTGTGACTCTACTTCACAAGGATTAATATGATTTTACATGGCCTGTGGCATGCAACTCTCCAAAAAATGCATTGGGTTAGTTCCCTCAGTAGGAGTAATAAGGGTTTGTCAAGTTAACACGCTCCTACAGTTTGTCAATTATACAAGACTGCACCCAAAAAACAATTGGTAGTTTCTGGGGGTATAAGCAGAACCAACAATTAACCACCGCCCCATCCCCCCTATCATTTACAGTGTGCATTAATTTGGTCTGTTACTATGCCCTGTGTAATTTGTTTTAATAAACAATCATTTAATCATAAATGCTTGTGGACTATAGATAGATAAATAGATAGATAGATAGATAGATAAGTAGAGGATAATTATATAATGACACTGAAGATATTTATAATATAATTTTATAATATAATTTTTTAACTGAATTAAAAATATCAGCAAGCATACATAGTCACACTTCAAACCCCACCCCCCAAAATGTTCAAACCAAATCTACGCCTATGGTCAGTCCATCTCAAGTGGTCCAATGATTGCAAAGTTGGTTGCATGACCATTTTTAAGTTTTCGAGAAAAAAAAATTAATTAAATAAAATAATAATAATAATAATAATAATAATAATAATAATTTAGTAATTACCTCTATTTTCTTTTAGTTATTTTACTTTGTTTAACTACATCTTTGTCATGGCACACAACAAATTTTAATTTTACAGCTGTTTAGAGAAACCTCAATATATCAGCTCAGGATGGTCCTAGCTCCTTGGAACAAAAACTGATCTCTAGAGCACATTACAATTTACATGGACATATATAAACATTTTGCACATTCTTGGTCCTTAAACTTAGAACTCCAATTGAACTCCAAAAGAAGTCCAATTGTAATGTCAAGATTGCTCACAGTTCCACTTTTAGGGTAAATTTATAATGGGAAGGGATCAAGTCTCAGTTTTAATTTTTAGGGGGTATCTAGGTAAGTATAGTGTGCATGCAGAACATTTCAGGCTTGAGACTTCTCTGTTTTTATGGGAGCAAGAAAGTGCAATTTTTTTTTAATTCCCCTCACTTTCGGGTTGAATACCTCTGGTGGGGGACCAGATACAAACCTGAAGTCCTCTATAGCAGCACTGAGTTTGAGATTTCACTGGTTACAGAGCTAGGGCTAGTAGAAATCTGGGGAAAAACCTTCTTTATTCATGCATTTTGAGAAATGAACAGATCTAATAACAATAATAAAGCATAAACAATAAAAATTAAAAGTATTTTACAGTAATTATGTTTATGATTGATATACAATAGCTTATGCTTGTCAAGGAGATCTAAAATGTTACTACATTTGATATTGGCAACAGTGAAGCACTGTTGGTATGTGTGAACAGATTTTATCCAAATATGGAATTCCAGCGTTCAGTTGAATGTTTTACAAATGAACAGTGTCATAAACAGAGCTGTGGTCTTGTTTCTCCTGTGATAAAAGCAGTAAGTGACTATAAAGCAGACGTATGTTTGTCATAAATACTGATCATTTTTATTATATTATGCTTGTATTACATCTGTTTATTTCTCAAAATGCATGAATAAAGTAGAGCTTTCTACTAGCCCTAGCTCTGTAACTAGTGAAATCTCAAACTAACTGTTTTTACAGCAGAATGCTACTATAGAGGACTTGTTTCTGTGAAAATTTCAGGTTTGTATCTGGTCCCCCACCAGAAATATTCAATCTGAAAATGAGGGGAATTTTAAACAATTGCACTTTGTCACCCCCATAAAAAAAGAGAAGTCTCAAACCTGAAATGTTCTGCATGCACACTATAGTTATCTATAGGTACCCACTAAAGATTAAGACATTAAATTGACCCTGAATGTGGAACTGTGAGCAATCTTGGGCATTACATTTGGACTTAAGTCTAAGAAACAAGAATGTACAAAATGTTTATATATGTAGATGAACCTGTAATGTGCTCTAGAGATCAGTTTTTGTTCCAATGAGCTAGGACCATCCTGAGGTTTCCGGAAACAGCTGTATAACCGAAATTTGTTGTGTGCCATGACACAAAGATGGCCGTTGTGGTTAAACCAAACCAAAAATTGTGTTTTTGCAATGAATACATAGAGGTAATCACTCAAAAAAAAATTAGGAAAATTAAAAATAGTCACGCAACCTGCATTGATCCACTTGCGATGGAATGACCCAATTGTTTTAGTAGTGCAATGTAGAAAAGTTAAATCAGCAATGCTTGTAAAATATTTGACAAGGGCAAAATATTTAACAAAGTTAATTATAGCCAAAACTTTGAAGTCAAATGAATTTTTAAATATATTGATTTTTTTTTTACTTTAAAACCACATAAACACATCACAATTGTGCCATAACCTATCTCCGTCAATCCCCTGTGGTAACTTGCCAAACATCAGTTTGTACTGCAGGTGCATAGAGACATCTGCTTTTATATTTGATGGATCCACTCCAACAAGTTGATGCATAATACATGACAGGCTTTTAGGACAAGCATGTAGGACCATTTTGATACTCGTTTCCTGTTCCTGTAAGTTATTCCATTTCATTCCAGTCTAACCCCACTGAGGGTCATATGTTAATATTCCTTCCTCTGAGGTAATAGAGTAATAGAGTATGCTATAGGCTATGCAAGCTCTTTTGTCCCATTTGCCAGACCTGCTTTAAATTGCAAATATGAAGAATTCGAATAATTCAAGAAACATTATGTTGATTAAATGCCACTATCAACGTCTGTGTTAGTTCCTGAAGAGCCAGCTCTTCTCTAATTTTACACTATCAACTCTGAAGAGTCCTCACTGCAGTACATCAACATAAAATGTAGTTTGTTTAATAAAAAAAATTACAAATAAATGTGTTTAATTGGCTTAAGTCCTTCAAATTAGGCAAAATATTTGACCGTTGATCCTTTAATTAATATTGTTTAATCTGAGATTTATGAAACTGGTTATACTGTTTACAACAGTGATTTTGTATCATTAGTACATTTAGTGACATTGATTTTCTACCGTGGTGTAATTAAAGCAAAACGTCTATAAAATTTGTTTTGTAGGCCAAATTTCATGATTTTTCTGTGCAGTTGAAGCAAGGCATCAACAAACACAACGAGGGAGATGTCAAACAGAGGGTCACTTAACCACCATGTCCATTAGTTTATCTCAGCTTCTCGATTTTCTCTTCTGGGAAATGTGGCTTCCCCAGTAATTTTACTACTATAGAAGAGACAGGAATACACTTACAGTTCCCTCCAGTAATACTGGAAATCCCTGCACAATAATGTAGAATTATTACATCTGGAAAGGTGTATAAAAAATGTAATTAAATAAAAAATACATAAGTTTTCAGAGAGAAGCAATTAAACACTTTGTGAACAAGAGTGATTTAGTATCATTAAGCACATTTAGTAACACATACTGAAGTGTCATTAAAGCTAAACGATCAAATTTGTTTTGTGGGGTCAGATTTTACACTTTTTTGTGTGTGTGCAGTTGAAGCAGGGCATGCGATGGATTGGCACCCTGTCCAGGGTGTACTCCGTCTTGTGCCCGATGCTCCCTGGGATAGGCTCCAGGTTTCCCCATGACTCTGAAGGAAGGATAAGCGGTATAGAAGATGGATGGATGGATGAAGCACGGCATCATCAAAAGCAATAAGGGAGATGTCAAACAGAGGGTCACTTTATCACCATGTACATTAGTTTCTCTCAGCTTCTCCATTTTGTTTCTACTGGGAAATGTGGCATATCCAGTAAATTTACTACTATAGCAGAGACAGTACACAAGACAGCAATTTACCACTCACCATTCCCCCCAGGCAATACTGGCAATCCCTACCACACTGATATAGAATTATGACATCTGGAAAGGCTGGGGAAATACATGGGTTCTCAGGGACAAGCAACTAAGCACTTTGTTTATGACTTGTCCCTTGACTTCTCAGCGTTTTTGCAGCACCTCTGCTTTGCAAAGAGCAAAGGAACATCATAACAGAATGAGAAGAAAAGTAATGCGACCAAGTGGCTCTGAGAGACAGATAAATGTGTAGGCTACTTGGAATTTTTCCTCACTCTTTCAGAATAAGGAGCTCTTTAGAGAAGCTATTTACGAAGACGGTTCAACATGACGGGTGTACCTGAGACCGGTGTTTCCGGAGCCCACTTCGTGCCGGGGTGCAGAGTCTGGAAGGATGAGCGCACTTCGTGGCACTTCAGCAGCTGGCCACTCGGCTCAGAAAGCGGCAAAAACAAAGCGCATAAAAGCAACGACCCGAGTAAGTTCACTCCGCTCATGGCCACTGAGAGAGAGAGATAAAATAAATCAAGAGAGTGTACTTAGTAAAAGTAGATGTTTGGGTCACTCAGCATGAGCCGCGTCCTGATTCTAATTCCATCAAGTCTACTCTATAGTAAGCGTCCTCTTATTAGGGCACAGCAGCCCACAAACTCATCTCCTGGTGGTCTTCGTGTTCTTCCAGATCAGCACGGATCCTTGTGATCAGGAGTTTAACAGCAGATCTGAGCTTGACACCAACAGCCCTCATGCTCCCGGTGTGTTCTTTTATAAACTCTGCTTCCATTGGCGGCATCCACAGCGGAAGGGTTGCCAGTTCTGTGCTATAATGTCGCCCTCCAGTGTACACTCACAATATGACAATACTGTAGGCTATATCAGCTTTAAACATGATAAATAATCCGACTACACATAGGTGATAGATACAGTATCAGTAAGACCTACAGCTTAACACTACATCTTATAAATAAAAGGATCTGATTAGAACCTAAAAAGGGTTTTTCAACCTGATGCCATAGAGGAACCCTTTTAAGGTGCACAAAGACCCTTAAACTCTCAAGTTCTTCAGAGCAGTTGTTCGCAAACCTGTCCTGGAGGAAGCCCAGAACTGTACATTTTGTATGTCTTTCTCAACTAACACACCAGATTCAATTCATCAGTACAGACTGCAAAACCTCAATTGGGTGTGTCAGATAAGGGAGAAATGTGCAGTGCTAGGGTCCCTCCAGGACAGGTTTGAGAAGCACTGCTCTAAAGAACTTGAGAATAAAAGGGTCTTTGTGCACCTTAAAAAGCACTAACTTTTTTAGAGTTTAGGTTTGTTTTTAGAGAGCATATGATAACATGGTTCCTTGTGGCACTGCTGTGAAAAACTGTTTCCGGGTTCTTTAAAGCACCACTAAATATATGGTTTTCTAAAGCAGGGGTACTCAAACCTGTCTTGAAGGACCCCCAGCACTGCACATCTTGTATGTCTTCCTCATCTAACACACCTGGTTCAACTCATCAGCTCATTAGTACACACTGTAAGACCTGAATCAGTTGTGTAAGATAAGGGAGACATACAAAATGTGCAGTGCTAGGGTTCCTCCATTACAGGTTTGGGAAGCACTGTTTTAGAGAACCATATATTTAGTGGTGCTTTAAAGAACCCCGAAACGGTTCTTCACAGCAGTGCCACAAGGAACCATGTTATCAGACATTCTCTAAAAACAAACCCTTAGTTGGTGCTTTAATGAACCAAAGTAAGGTTCTTAAGAGTGATGCCAGGAGAACCTTTTCCAGTACCACAAAGAACATTATAGGGTTCACTTTAACCTGTTAAGGGATGATACTTTTGAAGAACTAATACACTGCTCTGAAGAACCTATAAAATTAACCATAAAGAACTTCTTTAATCTCTCTTTTTTTTTAAAGAACCCTATACAATGAAAAATGGTTCTTGACAAGAAGGTTCTTTGTAGAACCTATGTTGCTGTAAAGAATCATTAAAGAACCTATAAGAGTGTATAGGCCTAACAAACACTAAATTAGTTTTACAAAAATTTGTACTTCCAATATAAAATGTGATTTTTACTACAAACAAGGAAAATAATTGGCTACTTCTCTCTCTCACCATTAAAATTACTTATTTAATTGTGTAAGACCTAGATCAAATATTTAGCTAGTGCACATGCGGAGACAAAATGTTTATTGTTTATTTCAACAAAACGTTTGTTCAACAGACATCATTTAAAAACTCTAAGAATGTTTTATATGTACTGGAGGCAAAGATACAGTCATTACACTCAGTTTTACATGCAAAAGGTCTTTTCATTTCATCATTCGGACAAATACAGTTAGCACATTTAGCCTAGATTATGTTGGACAACTAACTACAAGCAAACCCCCCCCCCAAAAACAAAAAAACAACGTTCCAGGAAAACAGATCTTGTTTACGCGAGTCTACACCGCCACCTGCTGGCCATACTGTATATACCGGTGTGGGCCAAAAAGGGATGATTTAACACCAGATACAAGAGTATTTTCATTTGCCAATATGTAGATAAAGAGGCTGATACTGATTATGATACTTAAAACCAGCACAAGTAATCTATACTGTTATAGTTTCAAAACATACTATGCTGCTCTGAGGGGTCACGTGATCTGGCGGATTACAGATGGATACCGTGCAATTTTTTTCAGAGAATATTTCGAGTATCGCTAAAATTGCAAAGTCATCCACCCGAAAACAGCAAGACAAACATATGCATGCAACTAGAACAAAACAAGACTGACAAATAAACAAACAAACAAACAAACAAACAAACAATCAGCCATGCTTGTGTACAACTAACTTGGTGAAACAACTAACTGCACGTGTTTACATCCTTATCTAAAACGGGAAATGCATACAAACGTATTGCAAACCCAGAAGCATGTTTAATTTTAGATTCATTGGTGAAGTTTTCCCCTGTAACCGCCAGTTTTGCATGGATTTGCACAGCATATTGTATTAAAGCTGGATGCAAACCTGCAAAACTCGCTGTGCAACAGAGCATTCCCATTGTTGCTCCGATTGTCCTGATGCAGATGACCGGCAATACATGAAGTGCACACACTGCAGTAGATCAGCGGCTACTACCTGCACTGTGAGCACTTTGGAACTGCCAGGACGACAAGCCAAGCACAAAGTGCCATTACATACTCTTCGGAGAGTGTGTTAACAAATAAGACAGCGTGATCAATAATTCAAGGAGGTTTACACATGCTTAACGCAGGACACGGCTTCCAATCGTTGAACGTACACCGTCTCCTGCCTGAAGGAGCACCAAGCGCAGTAGATACTACACTGGATCACTGACTGCACAAGATGCACCTTAGCAGGAAAAGCGTGGATGGGATTAGTTTGCTTACAAGCACTGACATCCAATTTAGAGTGCCTTTTTAGGAGACATGATCCACAGGAATCTTCCAACAACCTGTACAAACAACAATAAATAAATAAAAATCAAAGCAAATTACAGCAATCCCAAATGATCAAATTAAACATTTACATTTATTCATTTAGCAGACGCTTTTATCCAAAGCGACTTACAAATGAGGAAATACAAGTAAAGCGATATATCAGGCAGAGAACAATACAAGTAGTGCTACTATACAAGATATTTAAAATTGCGTTCTAGAGAAGTAAAGTGCGCAGAGTAGATGTTTTTTTTTTTTATTATTATTTAAAGGATAATGTGGGTTGGTATTGTAGGGGGTTAGTTAGGTGTTCATGGAAGAGGTGGGTCTTTAGCTGTTTTTTGAAGATAGTGACAGATTCTGCTGTCCGGATTGAGGTTGGAAGTTCATTCCACCACTGAGGGACATGAATGAAACATATGTAGGGTCACGGGGAAATAAAAGAATGCTCCAAAAACAAATAGATCAACTTTATTCAGTTTTCATGCTCGCCACGGGAAAATAGCCCATGTGTATGCAAAAAAATATATATATTTCTTATTTTATATATATATATAAATATATATATATATATATATATATATATATATATATATATATATATATATATATATATATATATATACACACACATATATATATACACACACACAAAAATATATATTTATATATATATAATTTAAAATAGCTATGAGGGGAAAATGTATATATACACACAAATAAATAAATGTGTGTAATATATATATATATATATATATATATATATATATATATATATATATATATATATATATATATATACATACATACACACACACACACACATACATATATATACACACACATACATTTTATATACATATATTTTATACATATATAAAAAATTTAAAATAGCTATGAAGGGAAAATGTCACTTGCCAGAAACAACAAACACTTTAACAGATTAATGCAAACACTTTATGGAATCAACAACAAGCACGTGGATTTAATTTAATTTCCAACATTGGTTTCATAATCGGGGCTGTTTAACGAGTAATCCACCTCATCACTTAATACAAAACTAACTCTTACCTAGCTAAAAGAGACGTCGGCTACTTGGACACGTTACAGTTTGATATCCGATCACGTGGCCTTCCTTCCCAATCACTTAATGAAGTATAATATAGGGGAGGATCAGCAGATTAATGAAAACTCACCGCAGGAAACAAGCACAGCCACGTGACTTAGGTTGCTTTGTAGAAATCCATTTAAGTTCAGTGATCAAATTTCAGACACGTCAGACTTTCTTAATGCAAACGTTTGATGCGTAATTTGCTTCATCGTTCAGTAAGGTAAATAAACTCTTGTGTAAAAAAAAAAAAACCACACAACAACAACAGATATGGGCTACTTAGATATGGCATGAGTTGATGGCAAGCCACGTGGCCTTCCCAATCCCTTACTGGAGAATAATTTTAAGGAATCGTCATCCAAGCGAGTGCAATTTTAGCTCCACGTCGGAACCTTTTTCAGTTTTGTGGTTAAACTGTGATATGCGCGTTTATCTGGAATACCAGACCGGATTCACGTGAAATACTCGAGCTCGTGAGCAGCGTGTTTTCCACGCGCCCTTTATCATCAAAATGGAGGATCTCCATTGAGGAGAACGGAAGGAACCACGTAAAACCACACAAACTCCAATCAAACCTAAAGCTTAAACTTAAATCTTAAATCCAGGAACTAGTTGACTATTCTCAAATCACATTTTTTCCTAGTTATCAATCTAGGATTTCCCTTGTGACCTCAGTGTAAACATGAAGAAAAGGAAAGCAAGCAGTAGAAGGCCCTCTCTCCAAGCGCCTCCTCATTGTTGAAGATGATCAACTTCTCGGAAACTTCGGCAGGATTTCGTGGTGTGGCGTCGTATTTGACAACTATTAAGAAAATAACATTAAAAGCTGAGAAACCAGTACAGTCCTACCGCCTAAAGTTCTGTTAGATGGAGAGTGTGACCTCGTGCAAATCGTTGTGTTGTTTTTAAGTTGCAGGTGGCCTTCAACACAACGTGTTTAAAGGGGGAGGGGAGTTACAATTAAACACAAGACTTGTTGGTGTAAAAAAAAAAAAATTGAACGACAAAAGTGTAGACTACTAAACACAGAAAGTCTTCAAACAGACTTGTGTCCAAATATCCGCATGTACGCTACTACACTAGTGTGTTTAAAATAGTGTAGATAGCATTCTGACAAGGCTGGTACTGAGCAGCTTCCTGAAATATCCAGGATTTGACTGACTGAATTTGTCCAAAGTTAGGGAATGTTGCTGTGAATCCACTTTGGGTCCCCAGTAGGTCTTCCTGGACTCGAGGGAACTCCAGACTTTGAAGTACGGAATGGATTTCACCAATGAAACCAACACAGTAAACAAGATATCACATTAAAGCCGATACGTATGAAGAACATAGTTGGGGAAAATAAAAACATTTATATCTCCATAGGGGGGAATTATAGGCTACAGGGACCTTACATGGACCCGAGTTAAATTTTAAATATTATTGTCTGGCCCTGGTTTCTGGATGTTTCTCTTTCCTAATATCTAGCAGATAATTTAGGCTTTCAGTGTTAAATCAAACAGGTGGTGATTCAATTATTTTAAATTCAAAACAGAACTAAAAGCATTTCTTGTAAATTGAGAAATTTTTTTATCATGAATATAGTTAAAAAAAAAAAAAAAAAAAAAAAAGGTTTAGCAATCTAGGAATTACACTCATCTACATGTTGACTATTGTTATGTTATCTTGCATGGAAGCTATGGCTTGTCACACAAAAGCCTCTCCCCTCTTCTCCTGTCCTCCAACGAAAACACGACGAGTTTTTAGACACATACGAAAGTCAGGAAATCACAAAGACAGTGTTAAAGCAGCAGAAAGTCACTTTGTAGAAATGATTGTTACCATGTTTATAGAAGTTAAATCTGTCAATTACCTCGAAAACTTGTTTTGAATCTTCGGGAATCCAAAAGAGGCGCGAACGTCTGGTCATGTGTCGGACACCTCCCCAGTGCGCGCTCTCTCTGTCTGTCTGTCTGTCTCTCTCTCTCTCTCTCTCTCTCACTCACTCACTCACTCACTCCTCCCCAGTGCGCGCTCTCTCTCTCCCTCACACACACTCACTCACTCACTCACTCACTCACACTCTCTCTCTCTCTCTCTCACTCTCAAATACACACACACCACCCAGTGCACGACAACATCCGCTACAATTCTATTTGCATAATTATTGCGGCTCCTCCGTCTTTGATTCCAGTTTATTAAAACAAATGAACACAATCTGATCTGCTTCACCACCTTAATAATTTTTTTTTCACTATTTAATATGTTTTATTATTTCAAAATATATATAAATAAAAAAAATCGTATTAGTGTAGCGTGTTATAATGCCTGATTAGCCAATTAGATTACTGGATATTCTCTGAAGCAACTAACCACTTAAAATCGCAAGAACTGACAGAACAATCCGTTCTTCATGTAAGAGAAATCTAGTAGTAAGGAACAATGGAACCAATAAATAGATAAGATAAGATAAGATAAGATAAGACTTTATTAATCCCCAGATGGAGAAATTAGGGTGTCACAGCAGCAGCAGGACCGGTGAAGAAAAAAAGAGATAGTAAGAACAATACAGGGATATATAAAGAGTAAACTGCCTCCAAGATGTATAAATATGTATAGACATAAATAGTCTATAATAAATTCGACTCTCGTGATCATAAATTAGTAAATCCCTGTTAGTGTTGATTTTTTTTTAAGCTTTTGTCTGACTTGGTGTTATATTTAAAAAATAATAATAATAATTAAAAAAAGAGTCTACTTTGGGTTGTGCTAGGATTTGTTTTTAATCCTACACAAATCTCACAACTCTTATACTCTACTCTAATAGCCCAGTTACTGTGATGTTTCATATTGAAGCCATGTCGCCAGTTCTCTAGTTATATGAAGCACAAAAAGTTATGTCATGCATGTAATTGAAGAGCATCCTTTTGTTGTTTTGTATTTTTTTTGCTGGGGGTTGGGTAAGATCAGAGAGAACACGTATATGCCAACAAATCCTGTTCATTTAAACCCCAATTCAAGTGGAACAACAACAACAAATGATCAGCCCTGAGAAATGCAGTTCTTACGTAGGCTATAAGAAAACAGCGTTTCGAGTTAAAATTGGCCAAGCACTTTAAGTGTGTTGTTGGAGTATTTCCTTTTTGTTTCGGCGCCTTATCGAATAGCTGGAAACCCATGGGAAGGCTGGAGTGACCTCTGACCTGTGTAAACCCTACCCCCACAACTCTATAGCGCCATTGTGCTGTGCATCAAAGGCAGAGTTTCCCTAAACATTCCCTGCTGGATTTCCCTGCAAGCCACCAGCCCCTCAAACTCAAAGTGGTGTTGTGTCTGTTAATCAAAAGTAGCCTGTAAAATTATATAATATGCCTTCCTACTATGAAATATGGTTTATTCTCTAGGCCTACGTAGGCTGCCCCAATCATGTTCCAAGAAGCACTTGGTGAGAAAAACTGATTCTGATTTCTGTGGTATATTTCTGGACTTACACTTTAGTTTCCTTTGTTTAAGGCGAATATATCTGAACTGTAAGTATTTCTAAATATGCTGGGTCATTTGGTTTGATAGACATAACTGGTAAGAAATAAGCATAGTAAAAGTGTAATATTCTCATAATAGCCTGTTATATCCTACATGTGCAAAAGTCTGAAAGGAAACCGATATTATGAGTCTCAGTCCTCGGTTTAATTTGTTAAGTGTTCGCTGATTATATCATGAGATAATAATCGCCTTTTATAATCCGAGTCAGGAAAAAAGGAGGGAAACCCGGCTATGTGTAGTTTGGCATTTTTTTAGACTGACAGCGCCTCTACGTTATTTATTTATTATTTAGAAGTGTTATTGGTTGGTCAGGGCAGCAGGGGGCAGTATGAACACACAGAACAATATGTCCAACACTGCATAATCGCCACCTTATTGCATATCCTATATACAGCATGCTCCGATGTATAAAGCATATAGTAGGCTATACATTTTGTACATTGTTCGTTGTATTTTTTTTATATGAAGGTAGTACTGTATATAAAAGCTTCCTGCTATCAGTAACAAACTATATTTTGTGATCAAAGAAAGCGCTGGTGTACATTTTGCAGCTTCACCACTAGATGGCGATATTTTGCAAACGGAAAAGGTTTGATAAAAGGTGCAAAACTTCACCGTCGCTTCCGTCTTCCTTCTGCTTCTTCTTCTTATTCCTAAATGTGATAGCATTAAATATAATAATTTATAACAAAAGCAGCTGAGTTGTCGTCGTTACACGTGCGTTGATTCTGATGTGTCGAATATAATTCTCCATGGTTACTGACGTAAACAAAAACACCACCACCACACACACACACACGCGCACACACACACACACACACACAGGAAGAGACATTTCTCGCGCTCATGAACGAGTAGCTGGTCCTTTCCTGATCTGCTGTTTTGTATGCTTTAAGTAGTCTTTAGGAACGTGTTTAAGAAAAATGACAGGACTGCATGAAGACCTTGACTCCAACCATCACTGGGTGGAAAAGCTGTTTCCTCCTCACTTCACTTTCCAAGACTTGCTAGAAGGCAAAGTCTACAGTGCTGAAGAACCACGACTCGCTTATACACCTTTAAATCTGCCATCTGACAGGACTGAATCTAGGAAGCAGATCTATTTAAGTGTATTGAGAAACATACAGCAGCAGGAAGAAATGATCAAGAGGAGGAACCTAGTACAGAGAATGAGCAGAAATGACGATCCAGTTGATGGACAGGATAAACATTTGTGTGAAACACCGAATACAGACTGCAGTGAGAGAACAAGGTGCATTTGGAACCAGGAGGACATCTCAACAATCCGGGCAGCTCTGAATGAAATAGAAAGAGACCGATGGAGGCTGAGGGAGCAGCTCAAAACTTCTGAGGAACAACTGAGCAACAAGCGAGAGGAGAAGAATCAGCTGCAGGGGTTGCTGGAGGAACATGAAGAGCAACTGAAGGGCTTAAGAAAAAAGGCAGCACGTCAAACCTTGGTGGTGAAGACTCTGAAGATGGAAAATCACAAAATGGGTGTTCAATTAGAGCAGCTTGCTAAGCAGAGCCAAGAAAAGGCCATGGAGGCAAATAGGCTAAGGGCTGACCTGAGAAAATCCAATGCCAGATCACGCCAAATAAGGGAGGAATGCTCAGATTTAGCCCAAGAGTTGAAGAGAGTGAAGGAGCAACAGAAGATTGAATGTGCGAGAGAAGTGCAGGCAGCCAGGATGGAGCACGAGGCTACCTTGGCGAGGCTACAGATAGAGCTGGATGAGACTCGGGCCCAACTCAAGACTGAGAAGGAGAATCATGCACAGAATCTCACAGCTCTGGAGCACCTACGCCACCACTTTTATAATCAGTGACTTGGTTCAGTGTTTGATTGTGATTTCAATTATAGCATCTGAAAAGCATCAAAGATTACAAAACTGTAGATATTAACACTGCATATTATTTAAGCAGAAGGGTATTGATAAGATGGGGCACGGTGGCTTAGTGGTTAGCATGTTTGCCTCGCACCTCCGGTGTTGGGGTTTCCTTCCCCCATCCAAAGACGTGTTGTAGGATGATTGGCATTTACAAATTGTCCATAGTGTGTGAATGGGTACGGGATTGTATACGCGATTGGGCCCTGTGATGGGTTGGCACCCCGTCCAAGGTGTCCCGAGTTCCCCAGGATAGGCTCCAGGCTCCCTGCAACCTTGTATAGGATCAGCGGTATAGAAAATGGATAAGAATCCAAGAAGCCGTTGAGCTCTTTAAATCATATAAACTTGATAACTGGAAATTTTTCTTAAGACATAATGTTTAATGTACGACTATAAAATGGGGCCAGTGACCTTTTGATGAGAAAAGATTTTACTGTTTGTTATTGTACCAGCATAAAAATAACTTATTTTTTGCTGTACTTTGGACTAATAATTTATTTGTGGTGAAGCTGCAGAGGAAGGATCGGGCAGAACTCATGGCTCCAGAGCACCCATGCCAGCATTTTAATAACCAGTGACTCGACAAAGGACAAGAAAGTCCAGTGTTCATTTTATGCCACATCACTACAGCATGTAGTGTCTCCCCTGCTCAAACACTTAGAGGATTGAACCAGGTGTATGAAAAAGCTTGTGAAAGTCTACACTGTAGAAAATTTGGTCCTGTGGGACTGGGAGCAAAGAACACTGAGGCAGTCTGTGTATATACTCAATCCTGCATTGTAGTTGCCCCCCCCCCAAAAAAGGTAATTTCCTCCATAACAACTCAGCAATTTTTTTTTCTTCTATTTTTGCAAACATGAGCTATGCTGCTAATGTATTTTCAGAGAGAAGTGCAAGCAGTACATGCTTAGAACTTTACCAGAACTCTGGTCTCCACATTAAAACTGACTTAAAAAGCGGTTTCTCAATTACCTTTTTTTCAAATGATTAATAAGCCATGCCCAGTTATCTATTTTATTTCCAATATGTCTTCACACTTGTTTCTTAAAATGAACATTTTATGTACATATATACTCCTACTATTGTGGAAAAGACAACAGAAAACATACAGGAAACTCACAGGAAACTCAAGGTAGAGTAAAACATATATTTATGCCCAATCTTGAAGCCAGAAACCCCAAACAATAATTTAGTAAGCAATGGACATTGTCATTCTCAATCACTTTCATCAACAGATACATATCAGTTATTAAAACTGGGTGACAAAGGTTGGCATTTGCATCCTGTCCAAAACTCCAGCACACAATATAAACTATTTAGCTGAACATTTTTGACCCACTGCTCCTGAATTTGACTATTATACAGGTTTAAACTTTATAGGACAAACTAATATAAGCTTGTACTGAGAGTACAGAAAGACATCTTGGTGTGATGGAGGTTCAGTCACACTTCATTTGTAAAAGACAAAAGGCAAAAATGTACTTCTAATGATCTTATTAAACCCTGCACTCTGCTTGCTGTTCACATCTGCTTGTCTTGGCACAATCATGCTATATTAAAAGGGATTTTTACTCTATAATCCTCACAGAACTAAAACATCCACATACACTGAGAAAAATATCATCAGCACACTCACATTCAAAAGTACCATACCATGCCAGCACATGTCACAGTTAATGTTTTCCCCCTTGTAGATACTATTTAGCAACTGATGGGCAAAAAAATTATGATGTTATGACACTAACATCATAGAAATTTAACATGAAACTGGTCAAGAGGGGGAAAGGACACAGCACTTAAGCAACTCAAAACCTATGAGGTATATAAGAGAAGAATTTGTGCAAACAGAGTACATTGAATACAAGGTGGAATTTACAATAAACTCACCAATTCAATGAAGGCTTTCAGTAGAATCCTGTTTTGCATTTCTATTCAAAAAGGCCTTCCAATAACCAAGGTGTAAGTGCAAAACAGATCTGAACCTAAAAATACAATCTTAAGATACAACACATTACCACAGTTTTGACTCATTCAAGGTTGACAGTACAGATAATGGTATGAAAATGGTGTTAAATGTGGGGTTTTGTGTGTGTGTGTGCATGCATGTATGTTGGAGGCATCTGTTAAAGGCTTCAGTGGTCTCTAAGTTCATGTGCATAAGCTGAAATTCAAAACGCAGCACTTAAGAAGCATCAGACATGGATCTGTAATCATCATTCTTACAATTTTACAGTGTACGTGAAGAGGTTAAACGTTCCATGTTATGTGTGTAATCAGTGAAATATGCATACCTAGAATTAGTTTCACAGCTAATAAATTTAACAATACCCATTTTTTAAATCTAGATCATAAATAGCCTCACATCGAGTTAAAATAACATGCTGACCAAACTAAATCAGAATAATAGTATAAAGCTATTTGAGAGTATTAACCAATCAATGCACTTTAAATAATGTACCACTCAGGAAAATAAGCATATGGTCAGGAATGAGACAGTGAACCTATAAAGTCTGCAAGTTCTCAATTATAGGCAACTTTGCTGGAAATTCACCTTTGAAAAGACAAATTTTAAAAATCTTTCGGGAGAAGGGAAACTGATTTAATTATTATGATAAGGCTGGCATACATTTTTTTTAAGTGCCTTATGTTCTAAATTCATGACATATGTGATATACACCTTTGCTTTAAATGCTTTGTTACCATTTGCTTTTACTGCAACCCTAAAACAGCTTTAAGAGCTTACCTAAGACTTTTTATAATGTAGTAGAAATGACTATGTGAAATGATGTTACTCCTTAAGCACTTCACTTCCTGCTTCATTATAAAGAAAAAAAAGGAACATTAACTGCCATGGAAAGGCTTGGAGTAATTATTTAAACTGCTTTTATACCATAGATAAAATAAACTTCACAGTCAGGAGCTGCAGAGAGACTTATGTCAGAAAATCGGCTCAAAATAATCAAATAATGTTTCCCAAACGTGGGAAAAGCTTTGGAGTATAAACAGAGTGCTTGGGTCCCTCTTGCTTTTCACACAGCAAATTCATACTTGTTCCTAAGCGGGGGGGGGGGGGGGGGGGGGGGGGTTAGGGTTACTGAGCTCGCACATATTACTACAACAATTTTTGTTGCACATTTTGGAGGTCAGCTGCAAACAAAAGGGGATCTGAGAGAGAGGCATGTTTGTCATTCTTTCTTTGTTATTTCCTCAACTGCACAAAACAGGTCACCATCCCAACTGTACAGTCCTGTTCTTTTGTCCTTTATGCTTGCTCCGGTGGTGCAGGCCTCTTGAGATCTCGTATCTGCTTGACGAGATAGTTCTTTTCATCGCAGAACTGCTCGTCCTCCGAGCGGTCTGTTTGGAATTGGCTCAGGAAGTCCACCAGTTTGGACTGGTTCTTCAACAGGATGTCCAAAACAGGTTGTGTCTTATTCGGGTTTGCCACAAACACCTGATAAGCACACCAAACAAAAAGCTTAAGTTAAATTTAAGCTGAGGCTACTTAATCTAGCATCACAGTGGTTAAAATGAAAGACAACCCTGCATACAAATACTGATTTTTAAAATGTGCCTTCACTGACTTTGTGAGATGACCCCCGTAATAGACAGATACAGACTGTACAAAATACCAAGCAGTCGTTTCAACTATGTTGTTGCTGCTGAGATGGGTAAGCGCAGTCCAAATGATAGTATATCCTCCTCTCCTTCGTCTGCAGGTGGTTGAGTACCAGTGTCTATTTCTCAATACATTATTTCTCAATACTACCACATGGTACATGTAAACAGGCCAGCAGTAATCTGGTGTTCTGCCTATAAGTTAATCAAACTGAGCATGCTAAATTACATTCAGATGTGTGAAACACGTACAGTGGCTGCACCAGCAGGTGGACAGATAAAGAGAACCTTCCACTCCCATAGGTTACGATAGGTTATGCAGTGAACAACAACAAAAACAAGGTAAATTTAGATATTGTTGACACTTGGCTAAATCTCAGATTTATTCATTTATTAGTCATGCATTGCATGAGGTAGGATGTACAGCCAATTATAAATATTATCCTTTTGTAGTGCACAAAACAGTCATAAAGGAAGCTGTTTGGGATGTGGCCTAATTTAAAGATGGATTTTATGTGGCCTGCGAGCAAGAAACGCAACAGAGCTACAGCTCAACAACAAGAATATACTAATATGGGAAAAGGAAAACAAATCTGTCATGCTGTTTGAGAAAGTTGTATTATTGCCAAAAAGGACTCCAAAAAGGAGGCAGTAATTAGACTACTCCCTAATATTTCTGTGCTGCACTATACAGTAGAAAAGCTATTCTAGCCAGAACCAGCAGTGTCAGTCAGGATGCTAACAGAAACCTACCTTAAAGACATGAAAAGCTTCAAATTGGATGTTGCGGCTGTTGTCTCTCAAAATGTTCATCATGAGTTTCAGGTTCTCGGCTCGACTGATGTATTTGGTCATGACTGTGAAGTTGTGTCTGTCCAGCAGGAGCTCTCCCAACAGCTGTGTGCGACAGAAAATAGGAAGCGTCTTCAAGGAAGCAATTTCAAGCAGCTGCACAATCACATGCGAGTCCTACTATTTACACCAACGCATTTTTCGGTGGGTTCACAATATAGTTTGATTTCCTGAAAGATAAGACGATGCATAATGCATATGTCCATGCTACAGGGAAATACTTGTTTGGGACGTTGTCTGCCTCACTTGATGTTTAAATTGGCTTATGCTTATTTTATCTACAGCAAGATCTAATTACAATGCTAATATGTCCAGGTCATCGGTATGACTGCTAAAGAAGTGACAATCTCTGTTTCAGTCATAGAATTGCTGGAATGTGGACAACAACCAGAAACATGACAAAATTTAAGAACAAATGCAGACTGAACACTAGGACATTCTTTTACAAAGCAAAATTGCCCAAATATGTGGATATGCCAGTTACAAAGAGGAAACATAAGTGCAACCTGAGAATTCAACATAGCTATGCATTATATGTCTGACCAAACAGGTGAACATCTATCCTGATGTCATGGTTAACGTGCGACAAGTGTATGCAAAAGTACCCTCACCTTTACAGACTGCCGTTTGGTGACGTAATTTTCAGAATGCAGCAGCTTTTCGTACTCTGTAAATACCTGGAAAATGGTCAAAATATTTCAATTTTAACAGATGCACAGTTGTATTTCTGTGAAGCTCTGAAAAACCTCACAGATCACCTTAAATCTTTAGTAACCTTTTTTTTAGCATAGGGTTGAATCATACTATAAAGTCTTTATAGAAATCTAGGGAATGTGATGCTTACTCGGTCATAATTCGTCTCCAAGAAATCCGCACACATTATTTTGTGTCTTGTTAGAAGATCCTAAAAATAAGAAAACCATACAATACATGGGTCACTTCATTGTTTTTTTGTACAGAGTTTAAAAAAAAAAATAAAAAAAAAAAACAGTGGTCATATGAACAGGTAAATTGTAGAAAATAAATAACTTACCTTAAATGAAACAAAGGCATCTGAGGCAATATCGAAAGTGGAGAGTTCCACATAGTGGAAGAAACGATAAAAGTCCTCAGAGAAGAGAACAATGCGGGCCAAGGGCTCATGACGGAGACACTCTCTCAACATCATGCCGCAGTTCAAAGCCACTTCTGGACTCTCATAGCTGCAATTATAGGAGAATACATGCATTTTTTCCCCATTATTCATTAATGGGAGTTTTAAAATCCAAGGACGACTTATACATATTGAAGGCAGCAACATCATTTTCCCATATTGTGAAAAGATCCATATGAACTCATTTCATACCAAGTGTTAACCAACAAGCTAACATACTATTCAGATGGGATAGGATTTCCAGACATGCGTCTGTTAATTAACGTTGTTGAATGAAATGTTCAAAATGCACAGGCGTACATCATCTCATATACCTCAAACTTTTAATGAAAACAAGCTGCTGTGACCCTTACTATAACCGCTTGTTGTAGGTCTTCTGGCTCAACATATTTGCACATGATCATTACATATCCATAACATATACAGTTGTGCCCAAAAGTTTGCATACCCCTTGCAGAATCTGCTAAATCTTAATACTTTTAACAAAATAAGAGGGATCATAAAAATCTCATGTTTTATTTAGTTCTGTCCTGAATAAGCTATTTCACATAACCAATGTTTACATATAGTCCACAAGACAAGATAATGGCTGAATTTATAAAAATGACCCCGTTCAAAAGTTTACACACCTTTGACTCTTAATACCATGTCTCGCTACCTGGATGATCCACGACTGTTTTTTGTTTTATGATAGTTGAGTCACATGAGTCCCTTGTTTGTCCTGAGCAGTTAAACTGTCCACTGTTCTCCAAGTCCTGCACATTCTTTGCTTTTCCAGCATATTCTGCATATTTGACCCCTTTCCAACAGTGGCTATATGATGTTGAGACCCAACTTTTCACACTGAGGACAACTGAGGGACTCGTACACAACTATTATATAAGTTTCAAGCATTCACTGATGCTCAAGAAGGCAACATGATACATTAAGAGCCAGGGGGATGTAAACCTTTGAACAGGATGCTCTGTGTACTATTTTGTCTTCTGGGAGACATGTAACGGTCTTATTGTGTCTGAAGGGCAGTACTAAATGAAAAAAAAGATCTTTAAACAAAACAATTTACATTGATCATCCTGTTCAAAAGTTTACATCCCCCTGGCTCTTAATGTATCGTGTTACCTTCTTGAACATCAGTGAATGTTTGCACTTTATGTAATAGTTGTGTCCCTCAGTTGTCCTCAGTGTGAAAAGACGGATCTCAACATCATATAGTCGCTGTTGGAAAGGGGTCAAATATGCAGAAGGTGCTGGAAAAGCAAAGAATGTGCAGGACCTGGAGAATTATTCTGAAGAACAGTGGGCAGTTTAACTGCTCAGGACAAACAAGGGATCATGAACAACCATCACAAAACAGAAAAACAGTCGTGGATCATCCAGGTAACGACACACAATATTAAGAATCAAGGGTATGTAAACTTTTGAACCGGGTAATTTTTTATAAATTCAGCTATTATCTTGTCTTGTGGACTATATGTAAACATATATGATGTGGAATAGCTTATTCAGGACAGGACTAAAACAACAACATGGGATTTTTATGATCCCTCTTATTCTATAAACAGTATTAAGATTTAGTAGATTCTGCAAGGGGTATGCAAACTTTTGAGCACAACTGTATTTAGGCTTTACTTGAGCTAGGCATCAACCTAAAATTCCAGATATAAAAAAGGCAATACTCCCATTACCCTACCTCCCCAACTAATTCAGTCCGAATGAGGCGCGAGATTATTTCTTAACCATGACAAAATAAACTATACACTTCATAAACTATGTACAAGCTGGATATGTAGATCCATTTTCATTCCATACGAGGTTTTCAAACAGCTACTAAGTTGAGTTGTCTTAATAATAAATGGCAACTAGGACCTTTCTTATTAGTTACATGGAAATATTCAAATAATATAGTTACTGGTAATCAACTCAGAACTTTTAGACTATACTGCATGTTTTTTACTCCCTGATCAATGGTCAATTTCCACACACTGTCCCTTATTGAACGCTAGCTAAAAACTTTGATTAGTGTAGGCAGCCACTACATTAGTTGGAGGTGCCACTAATGCAAGGTCATAGCACAGCTGGACCAACACAGACATGAACAGCTAGTGTAGTGCTTAACCAGCAGGTTCTTCACAGCCTTTGAAGAGAGACAGACAGCTGTGACATTAAAGAAATCAAATTAGGGTTCACACCAAGGGCCAATGGTGCTACCTGAAAGGCAAGTATTTGTATGTATTTATATGTTTGGGAGAATCTGGAAAGAAGAGAACCAGCAAGATTGAGAAATAAACCAGGCCATTAACTGAATATGTAAATAAGAATATAAATCAAGCAATAAACGTACTGAACATCAATTACACACTAAGAGGTGTCCAGTGCTTGCAGCTCTAAGAACAGGACCGGTAAATTTAGACTCTGTAGCTATAACACAGTTGAACACAGCATCTCAGTAATGGCAACTGGAACTGACAGCAGAATCAATGCATTTTTGGGGAAAGTGCTGATCATGATTGCGCCCTGGAGCCTGGAAAACTCACCCTTTCAGCAGCATGAAGAGGATCTGAGAGTGGGAGGAAATGTACTCGACAGTGGGTGTGCGGGTGCCAATCTGACGCCGCACTAGGTTGCTGAACAGATGAACCACATCCTTCTTTCCCTTTTGGGAGCAAAATTACATCCAATTGAGTACAAATGCCAAATAAGACTAAACTATATGCATGAGCAACTTTAACCAGGAAATGAAAGCCACACAAGATGTACACACAAGTACAAGTCAATGAAAATCAAATTTAACAGGTCTTCTTAACTTGTTAGTAAATCTGAATTTATATCATGATAATGGTAAAAATAAAACACAAGTAGCACTTATATATGCATTAGTAAAATGGCATCTTACTCTTCTATCTGAAACAAAAGCACACTGAATGTACTAAACGTTAAATCCAAACTGAAAAATAAAAGTCACCTCAAAGTCGATCCTCTGCAGGTTGGCTATGAGGGCGATGAAGAGGTTGGTATTGTAAAGCTCCTGTGCCAGTTGGGCCACTGCTTCTGTTTGAGGCTCCTTGTCTCCAGTACCAGACAACACCTCTTTCAACAAAGCTAGATTCTTTGAAGCTTCCTCAGCAACCTGTCGGAAAAAAATCTGTCAGCTTACCACCCACATCACTACCGCCTTAGCATGCACGGATGTAACATTTCAAGCAGATGAGCTCACTTAATTTTTTTTTTTTTTTTTTTTTTTTTTTTTAAATACGAAGATCACAGTACACATAGCTGCTGGACACCAAACACAAAAAAACAATGATTTATTTATGCATATGTGCTGTTTACCTTTTCACTCTTCTTGTTGTCAGATGTTTCCAGCTTCTCTAAGCAGGCCACATTCTCCTTGAGATTCTTCACAATCTCTGCTGGACTCTTCTGAGGCCTCAAAAGGGATCCCCCACCAAAATGGAATGGCATGTTGTTTAGATGGTGTACTTGGTTTTGGATGAAGCAAGAAACCTTTCACCTTCCAAGGAACAACAAATACAAAATCTGCTGTGATACAATGTATGAAATTGAAAATAATTTGGGTATTTGAGGCAACAAATAAACAAGTACTGAAGTCGGGTGCAAAATACAGAAGTTTTATATTCCATATTTCACTGAATACAAAAATGTGCAAAAATACACAGTTCTGCCAGGGCCTTTTATCATGCATGTCTACCATATAGGTGAACTATGAGGGTATGACTATAGCTATGCACAATTTGTCAGCCCTGCTATATGTAATATAGGCTTGCTGCGACAGCCGGTGTTCGGGCAGCACACTGATTACATCACCGCCCCCACTGACATTTTGTCTTTTTATAGCAATAAAAATAATTTTGTTCGGTTAGAGAACGGACGCTACAATTAAAAACTGAACGCTTTTGCTCAATTCAGCATGAGCTCTGATTCATGCTAAAGTTCTAAAAGTTCTAGGTTTAATATAAGCGAGTTTGTCATTGTACTGTTTTGTAGTTGCTGTGTTTTTCATTAAGAATAATAATAAACCCACCATTCAAGCAACTGCCACCTACACACTGCCACTAATTCAAAAGCGAAAGCGAAATGCCCACACCATTCATAAGCAAGGGGGAAAAGCCCCCATCCCCCAGTGATACCGGTATTACCGGTGTTGTCACACAATGATCAGTCCCTCAAGGATAATTATGCATTATTGTTTATGGATGTACAAAAAGCACAGAATTAAACTACAGTCCTAAATTAATAATAAAAACTCTCTTTCACAGCACCTTGTGGTTTCTGTTACTTACTGCCTTTAGGAATATTATTTTATTTTTGATCATAATGTTTTAATTAGACATTACAAATCTTTCTCGCACTACACTCTGTATCAGCGCGTCTACATAGCGCGTGATCAGCACCTCGTCACTAACACATCACTTCCGTTATAATAAGCCACAGAATTTACACTGCAAGTGCGCAAAAACAGCATATAATGACAATAAACGTAAATTAAACTAAACCTTTTAAGCAGCTTGCAACAGTTTCCCCTGGCCCTTATACACAGTGGAGCATTTTGGATATAAACACAAGTTTGTCCTCGTGCATCAGTCTGATTTCAGCAGTGTTTAAAATGCTTCCTTGCCTTAGAGGACTTCGAGGTTACACACTTTCTTCCTCAGTCACGTGACGATTTCGCCTCCGTCTGATGGTGACTGAGGTCATGTTGGGAATAAAAGGTAATGCTGACAGAAACAGTAAACTGAAGAAAGTCATTATCGGTGACTCTGGGTGTTTGCTAATGCTAGCGTGCCTATTACGTCATGCGCCGTAATACTTCCGGTTAGTAAATAAAAAAAACCTGCTAGTGTTAAATTTGAGATGATATTACCGTTCTAAAATCCACACACTAGACAGTAGAGTACACAGTAAATAGTGTAAGTGTACATTACTTCATTTGGGACACAACTTTAGTATTTACTCTCCGAAGCGTGTTTTCTGAACAGAAGTAACGTAATGAGTAAACATGCCCCGTGCAGACCAACTAATCGATAATGAGATTCACTGACAACGATTTTCATAATCGATTATTATCGATTAGTTGTTGCAGCTCTAATACCATGCAAAGCAATACAGTTAGTTATTACAAACCCACCTGATGCCCTATAAAGTAACCTGTGAAGTGAATTATTCATTTTTACTTATTCATAGTTTTGTTCTTGTTCTGTTCATGTTCATCTGAGGATAACGCCTAAGAAGTCCATGTCATGTCACTTAGATCAGTACAAAATGTTTATCTACTTACAGAGACACAAACATGTTCTTCTGTTTAAGGTTCGTCTGCACATCTTCTAAGACCCCTAAAACAAAGCCTGTTTGAACTGCCTCAAACTGATTCTTATCGGTACACAGAAGTGTGTCATGCGCTGCGTTTCCTATATATAGTAGTGGTTCAGCACAAGCGCTTTAGAGCGCTCTCATTATTCTATCCTGCTTTATTCTGTACTGTATTAACCATCTTTCTGTAATAAACCTTTTTTTACCTTCAGAGGATGTGTCTGCATGTGTTGTCTAATTTCCACGACAATTTGGACAAGCAAAAAAAGAGTTTCACCCTGAAGTCTTGAAGTGTTGACACGCAGGCGGTTTGCCGTTTATTGGGCAGAGCGAAAGACCAATGCAGCCTTACCACTGACTGGTAGGAATCAAGAATTTAGAAGTAGAATTAGAATTTTATGAAGTCATAGAGTATTGCTGTCTGTGTGGAAGGGAGTCAATGTTATAAGAAATGCGTGTATTACATTGAGCGATTTCTTATAAGAAGTTCCAGGAGCTTCGCCGCTGCGATGGCAGAGATATTGGTGTTTCTTAAATCACAGCTTCAAAACTAAGATATACAGTGGCAAGAAAAAGTATGTGAACCTTTTGGAATTTCATGGTTTTCTGAGTAAATTTGTCATAAAATGTGATCTGATTTTCATTTAAGTCAAGGGTATTGACAAATATAATGTGCCTAAAATAAAGACACAAAATAAATTCTGATCCCTCATGTCTTTATTGAACACACTCATTCAACATTCAAAATGGCAGTGGAAAAAGTAAGTGGACCCTTAGAATTAATAACTGGTTGACCCGCCCTTGGCAGCAATAACCTCAACCAGGCACTTCCTGTAGCTGTGGATCAGACCTGCACATCGTTCAGGAGGAATTTTAGCCTATTCTTCCTGGCAGAACTGCTTTAGCTCCGTCATATTCTTTGGACGTCTCATGTGTATGGCTCTCTTCAAGTCATTCCATAGCATCTCTGTTGGGTTGAGGTTTGGGCTCTGACTTGGCCACTCCAAAAGGTGGATTTTGTTTTTCTGAAGCCATTCTGTTGTGGACTTGCTCCGGTGTTTTGGGTCGTCGTCCTGTTGCATCACCCAACTTCTACACAGTTTCAGCTGATGTACAGACATTCTCACATTATCCTGAAGAATTGTCCGATATACTTGGGATTTCATCTTCCCCTCAGTGATTGCAAGCTGGCCAGGCCCTGATGCAGCAAAGCAGGCCCAAATCATGATGTTCAATTCTTGATCGTAGATCCACTGAAAGCTTTTTGGCAAGGCATGGCTCACATAAGCGTGCGCTTCTTGTGCAGAGCAAACTCCAAAAGTTTGAGGGGTTTTTATCAGTCAAAGTAGCTGTAGTTCTCACCTCCAAACTCACAACACGCAACTCATAACGTGGGTTGAGGTTTGAAGGTAGAGAAGGCCGCATCCCTATGTCCAAACAGGACTCGGATGCGGTAGCAAAAGGTGTTGCTTAGAGAAGTAATTCCTAGATGGGGAACTCCAACAAAAAATCTCCAGTGATAATGGCACATCTTTTGTGAGCCATGCACTTAAGTAGGTGGGTGAATATTTGGGTATTGACTTAAAGCAACACTATGCATATCATCCAGCTAGTGGTGGAGTGGTAGAGAGAGAAAATGGGACACTAAAAAAAAAACAGATTAAGCAAATGCTGTTTGGAAACAGGCTTAGGATGGGCAAAGCCCCTTTGGGATACTGTCTGGGAGACCTCCACACACAGGAATTGGACCTGTGACAGCGTCTCTTCCCGACGCTGCAGCATGTGATGATGCAATGTTAAATTACTGTGCAACCCTGTCCTCGGATCCACGCTCTATCCACAAGCAGGTAAAAGCAGCGCTTCCAGCTCCAGCCATGGGCCCGCTGCATGATCTGAAGCCCGGAGAGTGGATCGTGATCAAGGACTTCCGCAGGACCAGGTGGAACAAGCCACGGTGGTCGGGGACATTCTAGATCCTTTTCGTCACTCCCTCTGTGGTAAAGGTCAGCCAGAGAGCCACGTGAATACATGCCAGCCACTGCAGGAGAGTGCCAGAGCCGAGCAATGAGCTGGAGAAGACGGGACTGCAACAGGAGGACTAGAAAGTGATTTTCTATCGAGAGACCTCTAGGAGGACCGACGCTCACGGGCTACGATCTGCATATGCACACCCACACACACACGTGACACACTGCACTCAAACACACATTCTCAGACCAGTTCCTTGTGGTTACACAACACAAGACACCAAGTGGTATCTAGTAGCCTGCCAAATCACGGACAGGTCATTTTTGGATAAAATGTTGACGACATGGAAACTGTACTCTTAGGAGGAATGAACTTCATTAGTGCGTACTATATAGCCACGTGACCAGGACAGAGGTTAGATGACGTGACTTTGCTACCTCACCTCTTACGCCCCAAAGCTCCCTGACTGCAGACTGCTGTTGCAGACTAGACACAAATCATTACATGTCGACCTGCACATCCACTCATACATACAAACCTATTCCTAATCGTGCACTCTTCTCCTGGTATAGGTGGTATCTGTTAGTAAGCCCGGTCATAGAAATAAACTCACAAATCACTGGGACCGTTCCCAACAACACTGGGGGTCTTAGACCCTTAAGCTGGAAAGATAAACCAAAGCACGATATTGGAGTTTACTGGGTGGGAGACTTGATGATCAATCCCCCCAATCATATCATTGTGGCAGAAAGAGTACATGACGCACACACTTATACCCAAATTTGGTATTTAGCTGATTGTGGTGACGGGACTAAGTGCCTAAAGCGACGTGATTTCTATAGGTCCCACATAAGCCCGCGAAGTTCTTTAGTAGACTATTGCTGCAGATTGGACGACAATTAGTAGTTAAAAGCCCATATGCCAAGATATTGGCCGCCTCTGTAAACCATTCTGTATCAGCTTTCGTCGTAAGAATCATTGCCAACAGTGCTACCCACACATCACCACACGTCCCCTCGTCACGCAGACACATAATGGTTATTCTATCATTGAACACATGCGGTCTGTGATACGCAACCCTCCGCAGACTAGCGAGATGGGGTTTGACTGGCTGAACTCAGTACTCAGGGGATGGGGCTCGTGTATATTAACCGTCTGTCTACCAATAGGTGCAATAATTCTTCTTGTCTTACTCATTTTGCCTTGTTTCTCTCGTTTGAAGCAGTCCCTCACGCTCGTTGAAATCACTAATGACCAAACGCTGATGTTGACAAAGACTGATTACGATCCCTATGATGACCAACCTGACTTGTATCCTAAACCTGACTAGGTATCAGATCCTCCCAGCGACACTGACGACCCATTGACAGCCATTTCACACCTATTGCAAATATTCCTTTGACCATTACGACTCTCATTTCACCCTAAAATGAGCTTGCTTGACTACAGGATACTTTATATCTGCAAAAACAGCCTTAGCGCCTTCATTATGTCTGTTTTATAATGAATTCAGTTGAACCGTGAAAGGATTCTGAAGTATTCACAGCATAGTAATTTCTCTGTTAATTTTAGTTATCACATTTTGTGATGATAAAATGGGGGAAATGTGAAGGAAATTATTCATTTTTACTTATTCATAGTTTTGTATCTGAGGATAATGCCCAAGAAGTCCATGTCATGTCACTTAGATTAGTACAGAATGTTTATCTGCTTACAGAGACACAAACATGGGTTCTGTTCAAGGTTCATCTGCACATCTTTTAAGACCCTAAAACAAAGCCTGTTAGAACTGCCTCAAAAGTGTGTCATGCTCGGAGTTTCATATATATAGTAGTAGTTCAGCACAAGCGCTTTAGAGTGCGCTCATTATTCTATCCTGCTTTATTCTATCCTGTATTAACCATCTTTCTGTAATAAACCTTTTTTACCTTCAAAGGACGAGTCTGCGAGTGTTGTCTAATTTGGACGACAATTTGGCGTCTCCTGGCTTGGCTGCACAAGTCTTTTCAGCTTTTCTGGACAACAAGCAAAACGGAGGACGCCCATGGAAAAGTTTCACCCTAAGTCCCTGTTGACACGAAGGCGATTTGTCTTTTATTTTGCAGAGCGACAGACCGATGCAGCCTTACCACTGACTGGTAGGAATCATCTAGAATTTAGAATTAGAATTTTATGAAGTCATAGAGTATTGCTGTCTGTATGGAAGGGAGTCAATGATATAAGAAATGCACGTATTACATTGAGAGAAGTATTACATGGAGCGATTTGCTATTCAAAGTCAGCAAAGTTTGGCACACAGACGGCACAAATGACGTCAAGGGGGTATTCTTTGACTGCACTGTTACAAGTAGGCTATATGTTATTTTTAATGCAAAGAATCTCACAGTCTAGCAAAAATAACCCACAACAGCGTTAACCATGTGATTTTCCTTTCTTCAGCAGCAAAACAAGTGGAAATTTTATCCTCGGTGCAAAGACATAAAATAAACATTACAAAATGCTTCTTATTTAGATGTATAAATCATATATAAATTAATCACATCCAAGTAAATTAAAATAATAAGTAGGATCTTGGGGTCGGTACACCTACAAAAACCACAGTATTATGGAACCTATAACTGGTACAATTTTTCTAAATAATTATTACTTAATTAATATTTAGAATTTAATAACTTAATGAGTAAAAATTCATAATTTCTAACATCATTTTGAGTGATTTACATAGACCATGTCAGAGGCCCTTTTTTTTGCAAGATGCTCAGCAGGCAGTAATTTTTCCTTTAGGGCCGAACGGGCTGGTGCGTTTGGACATTCATTTTTTTTAATTATTTCTTTATACTTTACCAGTTTGGAGTGTTACATTACTCCATGACAACTTGTCACCTTCAACCTGTCACAAGCTTGAATAGAGCAAATGTAAAGTTATACATTTTAAATGTTAAACGTGGTCAGTTTTAAATCTCCAAAGTTCGAACAAATAAAGCCATAAAGTTTTGACAGTAAACTGTGCAATTGGCAGCACTCCATGGTATATTTCCAGTCATACAAGGTCAGGGCCAGTATAAAGCTATGTATAAAGCATTTAAGAATTTAAGTCTTCGACTTAAGACACAAACATACTTGGTTGAAAGCAGAGAATAAAAAAATGTTAATGATCTAAGTGAAGATTAAGAGTTAATGAGGAGTAATTAGGAGTAAAATGTTAAGCAGGAAGCATGACAGCTGCATAAATGACAATAAATTTGTTCAATAACAAATTGCACAATCACACCAGGGTTGCGTATTTCAAAAGGGGATATGCTTGTGTCAGGCAGGCATTTAAAAAAATCGCAATAATAAAAATTATTATTGCGATTATAAATAATAATAAAATAATAATAAAATTTAGTGATTTGAACATTGAAAACCTAAATAAATTCATTTAAAAAAAAAAAAAAAAGACAGGACAAAGAGCAGTTCCACCATTTACAGTTGTAAGGCGAGTAGGGGAGGCGTAATATTACCAGCTGTGCAGTTGGGAACTGCAAATATTCTCAATTTATCCTGCAGAAAGCAAGCATATTAGATTGGAGAAGGGGCGGGGCTTCCAGGGAGTGTCTGTTAATATTAGAGAGTTCAAAACGCCTGTTCAAATCATTCCAGATTCACCCTCTTGGCTCATCTTTCACTTTGTTGAGGAGGAAAAGACTGCTTTTTTGGCAGGGCCATATTTTTGGCACAGACACAGATTGCAGCCTTTAAAAAAATTCTTTACAACAATCCAAAGACAAGTGAAAGTCTTATTTCTGACTGTATTTAAAACACATATTAAGTTTATATAGACATAAGTTTGCCACAGGTACCAGAGGAGGACTCACTGGCTGAGCCATTACAGGTATAATGCTGATTCAGGACCCAGAGCTCCTGCAAGTATAAAATCTAAAGCCAGTGATAATGCGGTTAGATAATGCAAGTAAACATGGGGTAACTGGTGTAGCGATGGAATCACTTAATAGTTGAAATGTGTGTTAATTTCTATTCACAATCCACTTTTTACAGCATGCCCATTTATGTATTTTTCCAAAATTGTTCCGTCAGCACTGTAATGTATTTAACTACTAATTAAGTATGTGATAAAAAGCTTAACTTTGTGTTTGACCCTGTACATCTTTATGAATTCATCAGTCAAGCACAGTACACCTTTACTAGCATGGAAGTTAGTGGGTGCATGTCTTTCTGTCTCAGTGCTGCCACCTCTCACTACTCTTAAGACTCAAACACTTCTCCATATTTAATTTTTCACCATTTATAAAAGATGAGTCTTTTTAAGCCTTTTAACTGACCACATGTTACAAAATACGGAGCTGAGATGTAGCTGCTCTGTTTTTACAGATATATCCATGTCAATAATCCACAAGATCTCTTCTGTATTATCTTTGTCATATTGTGTCTACAAGTCAGTTATAAGGTCTGGCTGCTGATTGGACATGGAGAGAAAATAAAAGCACAATTTTTATAATGTAATTTTCATAACAGTCCTGAGTACAAGTCACGACTGTTGAAGAAGCTGTTATGGCAACGCATCTGCCTTGTAGGACGCTGATAAGCCTGCCATTTTTATGATTATATTTGGACTAATAAACTGATTGGCTCTTTTATTGATGGGTGGGACTTCTCGTAATACAGGCACTGCACTATTACACACGGCCCCATTCATATTTCAAGCAGTAGCCTGTCTCTAGTCATCTGCCATGTCTGATAAAGCTCTCTCTTCAGTTTTTACACCAAACCACACCTCCAAAACACACGCATGTCGGCCACGTGAACGCTGTTGCACAGAGGGGAACTGACAGGCAAGTAGAGACGCCTCCTTGTCCTGATTGGTAGGACGTTCACAGTCCTCATTATTTGTTTTTCCTACAATTTCCTTGCAGAATGCCACTGAAACTACGGTTTTAACTGGGAATCTGAACAGATATTTAATCAAAAGCTTTGAGAGAGCCAGAAGAACATTATATTTTAATATTATATTACGAAAAAAAAAGTGCTCAGACGTAAACAAACCACATTTAAATGTTCTGTCACGGCTGCTTCTTTGGCCATATTTGTTTTCACGGTTTTCAGAGGAACTTGCTGAAGTTCCCAATGCCTTTTTATAATGATGTGGTGACAATCCTCTAGCCCAGAAAGTCACATAGCTGATTTCAGATGCTGATAAAATAAATGAAAGTCCTCCTGCAATTAAAAGTTGTTACTGTGGTCCTTTTGGGTGGCTGACTTGGATTAAGCCTATATAGAAATTTGTATTGTGAGTCAAATTTGTCAAGTTTTCTCATCACCTCCATAAAAACATGATGGATTTGAGGAAAGTTTTTTGTTGCGCTACTACAGACTCAAAGTCATGTAATACCTCACCAGCCGACATTTCTAGCATACTTTACTTTCAACAGCTCTGACTTTTTAGTTGTACATTACAAACACAGTCACTTTGAACAGTAAACACGAATAAAAGTGGGCCACGTTATTCGTTTAACTAGAGGTCCAGGAAGCTGTGAAAGCTTACAAAACATGTAAGATTTTCAAGGTGAAAGTTGTTTTTGTTTTTTTAACCTTTCCATACAGATATATAACGACGAACACAACGTGTGTTAAACTGTAGTTTTACTGTGTCTAAAATCAAAAAAGTAAATTCTTGCCGTTTGTTTGAATTAACACTTTCTAAGATCACTTTTTCAAGCTTGTGGTGTCAATGGTATGAAATTACACAATGTGGTATTTCTGGGACGTTCGCAGTAGTCTTACAAAAAGCTATTAACATGTATTATAAACCAATAAGGCCTGAGGTGATGATAATGAACCACCCTGATGTAGTGCTCCACTTACCAAGCCAGAGTTGGTTAGCTGAACTCGCTATAATCTACTACACAAGCAAGCTGATGTCTGATAGCTATCCATCGCCACCACCCAGTCACCATGACTGGCAGGGGAGCCAGCAGGTATCGACCAACTTTTATTTATTTGGAAAATGTTATTTTAGAGCGCGATGGTGCTTCCTAAAGTACTCAAAGACTGTGTTATACAACTTCAGCTCAAGTTACAGTCATTTTTACTTGGCTAGCTAGCGTTAGCCCACTAGGAAACTCAGTCAGGGCAAGTCGATTTCCTGTCTCTGATTAGCAGGCTAGGCTATGGTACTGGATCGAAAACAAAATGCTAACTTAGTAAGCCGGCTTCGACAAGAGAAGGTCGATTATTTCTAAATATAGACTACTCATGTTTAAAGCAACAGGCTATACTTACGTTTAACTATGTTTTCCCCCTTTTTACACCGCCGTGAGCAGAGTGCATTCAATCACTGAACTTTTTTTCCCCGTGACAACCAGCTAACGCAACTGATATGCAGCAATACGCAGAAACTCACTGCTATGAAAGCTAACTTTATAAAGAAACGAGGACGTGCAAAGAACAAAAGAGCAAGCTGGGTTTAACTTGCTCTGATAAGCTACGTTAGCTAGCATGAAGCAGTTTAGCAAACTACTCACCACATTCACTGTTCAAACGGCGACTTTTAAAATCACCCAGGACAAGTTAGCTCGGTCGGAAGAAAAAAAAACGTCTATAAGTAGCAAAAGGAATTAAAAACTGAATTTAGAAAAGTTTGTACATGCTATTCAATCCCCCAAAATGGTTTGTTGCCGCTGGAGAAAACTGACAGATTTGCTGTTTCCCGTTGTATCTCCTGTAGCTCATTACAGCCCTTCACCGAGGAATAATAATAAGTGTCTATCAGGGAAGTTGGCGAGTGTTCATAGCTCCGCCCACCGCTCAAGATTGACGTTGTTTTTGACCAATGGGAGCATATCCTTGTGGGGGGGGGGCGTTTTTTCATAAATCCCCGGTTTTCATGCAAACAGATTTTATCAACTGAACCAGATAGCACACAAGCATTGTTATTACATATGCGACAATAAGATGTAAACAAACATTCACTATAATGTATTTAGTTACAAAACCCCAAATCCTATGCAACAAATTCAGTTCGACTTTCTATCATCATTATGCGAATCATGAAAGTGATCAAATAAAAATGCATTAAATAGCCTATAAGGCAAGGAACCAGCTGAAATCCTTAAGTAATTATACCCCCTATCTTTGCAAATTAATATCAGCTGGGTTAGTAAATTGATGGTCTATTTTCGTTACCAAGGTGTCACACGATAAACATCTCATGATGGGTAAAAGCAAAGAGCTCTCCCAAGACCTTCACAACCTTATTGTTGCAAAACATATTAATGGAATCGGATACAGACTTCTGAATCAAAACTTCTGACTCCTCCAGTAAGCACCATTGGGGCCGTTATCCACAAGTGGAAGCAACATCACTCCGTTATCAACCGGCCACGCAGAGGAGCTCCTTGCAAGATTTTTGACCAGGGAGTCAGAAGAATAGTCAGAAGAGTAGCCCAAGAGCCAAGGACCACTCGGAAAGAGCTCCAGAAACACTTGGAGGCAGCAGGTACCATAGTCACAGAGAAAACAATAGGCAATGCACTCCACTGCTCACACTCACCCCACAAGACTCCATTACTAAAGAAAAGGCATGTCGAAGCTTATTTAAAGTTTGCTACAACTCCTTTGGACAAGTCTATGAAATACTGGGAGAGTGTAGTCTGGTCAGACGGAGCAAAATTGAACTTTTTGGCTGTCATACTACACACCATGTTTGGAGAAGAAATGGCACTGCACATCACCCTAAAACACTATACCAACAGTGAAGTTTGGAGGTGGAAGCATCATGGTGTGGGGCTGTTTTTCATCGCATGATACAGGCAGACTTCATATAATTGAAGGAACGATGAATGGAGTCCTTTACAAGGAGATTCTTTAGAAGAATCTGCTGCCATCCAGCAGGATGATAAAGATGAGACATGAATGGACCTTCCAGCTAGACAATGATCCAAAGCATACAGCAAAGGAAACTCTCAATTGGTTTCAGAGAAAAAAAAAATCAAGGTGTTAGAATGGCCCAGTCAATCACCTGACTTGAATCCAATTGAACAAGATTTAGAGACAATATGTTTAGAAGAATGGGCCAAAATCACACCTGAATACTATGGACGATTAATTTCTTCAGACAGGAAGCGTCTTGAAGCTGTCATTACAAACAAAGGCTTCTCCACTAAGTATTAAATAAATTTCACTTAGAGTGTTTAATACTTTTTTCCTGTGTCATTCCACTTTATTACACATAACTTTATTTATGGACTTGAATGTTGTGAATATTTCCGGATTTCTTCAGTTAATACTGGTGTCTTGTGAAAATTTCATGTGAATAATCTCATTGGAAATATATTTACTGAAAAAAATATTGAAGCGTCCAATACTTATTTCCCCCACTGTAAACTGAACAAGTTTCCCAGACATTTGACGAACAGAAATGGAATAATGAGTCCCTGAACAATGGGGGGTCAATATTAAAAGTAACAGTCAGTATCTGGTGGCCTCCAGCTGCTTTAAGTACTACAGTGTATCTCATCCTCATGGACTACACCAGAATTGTCAGTTCTTGCTGTGAGATGTTACTCCACTCTTCCACCAAGGCATTTGGAAGTTCTCGATCACGTCTGGGGGGGGGGGGGGGGCACACACATGGTTACATATAATTTTCCAACTGCAAGGACGATTAGCTGTCCTTCCTGTCTCCCTGTAGCACTGTCTTAGGCATCTTACATTACAGACATTGCAGTTTATTGCTCTGGTCACATCTGCAGTCCTCATGCCTCCCTGCAGCAGGTCTATGGCATGTTCACGCAGGTGAGCAGGCACCCTAGGCATCTTTCTTCTGGTGTTTTTCAGAGTCAGTAGAAAGGTCTCTGTAGTGTCCTAAGTTATTGTAACTGTGACCTTAATTGTCTACCGCCCATAAACTGTTAGCATCTTAAGGACTGTTCCACAGGTGCATGTGGAATAATTGTTTATGGTTCATTGAATAAGCATGAAAAAATTATTTAAACCCTTTCCAATAAAGATCTGTAAAGCTTACTTGGATTTCACAAAATGATCTTTAAAACACAGTCTCTTGAAAAAGGGACGTTTCTTTTTTTTTTTTTTGCTGAGTATATGTTTGTATGCTTCTCTGCCAGAAGCTTCTTTCCAATAAACAGAACTGCTTTATGTAATGATGTTACTTCCTGCATCAACTGCTGCTGAATAAATTCTGTTTCACCTTTCAAGTCCTTCAAGTCACAAAGTGACTGTTTAACCATGATGTTCAGAATGGTGGCAAAGCCGTCCTATGTTGCTGTGACAAGGTTAACAGATGTTATTCATGCTGTGCCACCACAAGACTGGTTCATGTCAGTGGAACTGCATGTTGCATATTTTCCTGCTCCCATCACTCTAGAGAACAGATGCTTTCTGAGGATTTCCTTTCAATGACTGGCTTTTATGCAAGGAGCAGGCCACACGAGACACATCATCCCTCCTCTTATACTTTACAGCACTCAATCTCATTGTGAACTCTGCCACAAAATTCATCAATGTTAAGCTAGATTCACAGAGAATGCTTGCTACCCTGTCACCGAAGTAGGTGGTCTATCTAGCCCTCAAATTTTTCTTACTGGTTCTGAGACACTACCACATGCTGGTCTGTACAGACATGGTCATGATGGTCAAATACATCAATTATCAGGTCAGCACCATGAAGTTGGACTGCATCCGTCAACAGCACAATGGTTCAGTGGACAAACTGTTGAGCATATAAGCCTGGGAGAATGGTGATCCAGATCTGGGAAAAGTTTGGCAGGGCACAAGTGGACCTTATTTGCTGACGCCAAATAGCCCCACTGTCAACTGAACAACTTCCTGAGCTGAACAATCCACTAGGTCAGAACACATTGCCTCATGACTGGACATATTGGAATTTCACTGACTCCCCACTATGGGCATTTCTACATCTCCTGCTGATTCTGGTCACATTGCACATTGAGGTCCTGAAGTTGCCCACAATTACTTACTTTTCATTGCTGCTCTTACTAGTGGACAGAATGCCTTTGTCATCTTGCTCCCTGAATAGTTCTGTTGTATGAAATGATGAGAATGATTTAGTACCACTGGCCAGGTTACCTACACCTGTAGTTTTGGCCCCTTGGAGTGAACATAAGGTGCAGTACTACGAACCAGAAGTCCAAGAGACACTCTGAATACAAGAGACCCCAGTACAGGAGCCTGTACAGCAGTCTGTATGTTCTCAGGTTGAAACTCATCAACTCATATGTGTCACAGCCTTTCTGAACGAATCAACACGCTGTCATCTGCCACATTCCCCCAAGAGCCCAACGTGGGATTTCCTCCTTGTAATGGAGTTCCTTAAGACCCTCCCTATGAGTACATGCAAGATGCCAAACTGAAGTCTCTCTAAAAGCAGACTTTTTTAGGGATCGCCACAGTAAAAAGAGTGGGAGAACTCCATGCCCTGGCAATACGCTCACCTTATTTGCATGTGTTGATGGTTGTGTACTTGAACCTTGGGTTTCTGCCAAAAGCAGACTATGCCTATTTGGACCAGATGACAGCAATTCTTTCATCAGATAAACCATTTGTCATGGAAGAAAGACATGGCGAGCTCCTCTATCCACCTATCCAGTAAGTTTGTTCTTTCTAATATTGTGGCATAAGTTATCAATGTGAATCTCAATGTCCCTGGCAGTTAGGACAGGTAAAACCAGCTTACCGGCTGTCTCACTGATTGGTATCTGAATTCAAAATCTCCAGACCACAACATTACTACAGACTGTGAGACCATTGACTGATCATTGACACCTCCCTACCACAAACAGCATTGTTGATGACCCCCATCCCACCCGTCTCAAAGACTCTTCACTCTTCTACCGTCTGGCAGAAGGTAGTGGAGTGTCCGTGCCAGCACCACCACCACTACCATCACCAGTCTCCTCAACAGCTTCTTCCCTGAAGCAATCAGACTACTTGACACACTGCTAAAACATCCACCTGGCCTAATCAAAACTTTCCCAACACCATCATTTGTCATGCATTTGCACTTTATGTAATCCTGCCCACTGTGCTACTTCATTGTTATGTGTTGCATCACTGTCCTGAAGAAACAACATTTTGTCCCAATGTATACAATCTATATAGAGCAATAGCTATAAAACATGACTTGACTTAACTATGGTTCTATGTTTAAGGTCATGGCATACATGCACATGCACACAAGGTATCCAGTTGATTCTCACATGCCTGTTGGTTATGTGGTGTCTACTGAACCACAGCTACATATTTAACTTGTTTCTACATATAAGCATGGCAAAGTTAAATGGTATCCTATATACATCCATGTTTCATACTTAGGCAATTTGTATAAGCAGAAGTGGTTTAGCTACCAAGCTAGCAAAACTTTCCAATTGCCTTTAAGCAATCACATTTATGGTTTGGGACAACTCACAAACCGTAAACAGTAAAACACACACACACACACAAAAGTTATTCATACCATGTATTTTACCATGTACACGATCCCAACTCACTAATGACAATTTCTATTCCCCCAAAGCACTGACATGTAGCATATTGAGTCAAGATACTATTATGATGAGAGAGTTCTTCATTTTGGTTCCATGAAGAACCCCAAATGCATATTTTGCTATGTATTTAGTCAAGTCGAGTGTTTAGTTTTTTTTATTATTATTGTCATTCAACTATATAGCTTGAATACAATGGAACAAAATGTAATTTTTCCAGACTATGGTACAACACATAACTATACAACAGCACAGTACACAGGACTGCATAAAGTGTAGTAAAGTGAATTTTGGCAGATCTTGGCATGCCTGTGACTAGGATGTGGGGTAAATGGAACTGAATATTTTACCTCAAAACCTTGTTGCCTCTGTCAGCTGGTTGGTTAGGACTTGAGTAGATGGCCATTTTAACAAATATGTAATATAAAAATTTTTTCTCAAGATTTTTATTTGTCACATACACAGTTACATACAGTATATAACTTGCAGTGAAATGAAAACCTGGCCTACTCCTCCTTAGACTGTGCATTTTTAAATAACTAATTTAAATATAAGAAATTAATAAGAAATAAGAAATGCAACATGCTGAATCATGCATCCAAATCAACACAGAAATGGTCTCTGAGCTGTAGTCTTAAATGAAGAAGGCACTTGACATGAACAAACCTAAGAATATACAGGAGCTTGAAACGTTTTGTATTGAGTAGCGGTCCAAGTGTTGCTAACATTCAGTACATTTACATGGACAACAATATTCCGATATTAACCCGATTAAGACAATACTCTGATTAAGAAACTAGCATGTAAACAGCGATTTCTGATGACCTTAATCTGGCTAAAGTCATACTCGAAGTAAACACAAATCGAATTAAGACATGTGGAGTATTCCTGTTTTAGCCGCATTATCGAAGTGCGTTACAGACATGTACACACCTTAATCACACTATTAACGTCGTGTGGGAGTTTTCACCGCATTGTGCAACAGGACACATACATAAAAATTTTCTTTCCATTCGGCGTCATCAAATTCCATTAAAACAACTCTCTCCCACCAGTCCTTACTTCGTACTCTCATCCAGAGTTTGTCGCGGTGGCATGATTGAAATGTTGCCGAATGAAAGTACAGAGGAGGCCTGTTGCTGGAGAATTTGTATCTGCTGTCATCTATTTGCACGTATAACATGACAAATAATGAACTGCACTTGAAGCTTTCGTAAAATAAAAAAATTAAACACCCAAAACTGTATAAGGTACCATAACAAAGACGAACTGTATGTCGATACGTGAAATTCTGGAGGGAACGTCGGACGGCGTGGCATGGGGACGTAATGACGTGCGCCGTTAAACAATCTATGTTCTATAACATGTAAAACAGGAACATGAAAGGAGTATTCTAAAAGCGACTCATGTAAACACCTTAATCACGATATCGTCTTATTCAGAATAAGGTCAATAATTAAATTACTGCTGTCCATGTAAACGTAGTCAGTGTTTGACATTACAGCAAACCTGTATTCTGTAGTAAAAAAGAACTAAAACTAGCACTTGAATGTTTGAAAGTTGAATGTTTGAAAAAAAGTATTTTAAAATAAAATCTTCTCACGAGTCTTCTCATGACTTCAGGCTCAGAATGCCACTCCACACCATAGCAATGTATTTATTCATTTTGCACATACGCTTCATGGGTGCTACAATTCTGGAGCTAACTGTAAAACATCATTTTAGGACAGCAAATCAAATTAACAAGCTTCAACAAGCAAAACTACTGAAGTTTAATGTATGCATGGAAATGCAAGTCTCTGAAGGGAAAATGTTTAATAACATAATACTGACATAAAGCCCATGGAGAATTGCAAGAAGTGCACAATTCGTCATTGTCCCCTACCCCCAACCTTCCCCTCTTTACCCCCACCCCCCTAAACACCCCCTACCCCCAACCCCCTACCCTTACCCCCCTAAACCCCTACCCTTACCCCCCCTCCTTACCCCCCCTCCTTACCCCCCTAAAAACCCCCTACCCCCACCCCCCCTCCTTACTCCCCTAACCCCCCCACACCCAACCCCCCTCCTTACCCCCCTTAACCCCCCCTTAACCCCCTACCCCCACACCCAACCCCCCCTCCTTACCCCCTAACCCCCCCAACCCCCCTTACACCCCTACCCCCTACCCCCCCCTTACACCCCCTTACCCCCCCCTTACACCCCCTTACCCCCCCTTACACCCCCTTACCCCCCCATCCAAACCCCACCCCCCTTACCCCCCCTTACCCCCCCATACCCCCCAACCCTCCCTTACCCTCCCCCCTCGACACTGTTAACTTGTATTTGCGTGTATATTTACTTTAAACACTGTGTTTCTTGTGTCTTCTTGTTATTGTAAAAATCAAAAGACGTATTCAGCCAGTAAAGTGTTTCCTGTAGTACTTTGTTAAGTTTGTTGCCTAGACTCGTAGTGAAGGGAACATAAATAGGGATGTAATGAGACGCGGCCGGTTTTAGGGGGCGTGGTTTTCACATCCGTGGTGAACAAACGTGCTTTTTGCAGTAGCCAATGCAACGTAACTTGAATGCTCCGCAATGGCTAGGAGTGAGCTGCAGCCCTTCAGTGCTCAGTAGACGGAAGAGGTTCACGCCACTAACCTTCTGCTTCCCATCCGTACTAGAGCACCGTGTTCGAAACTGATCCGTGGTAAGCACTGATTATATGACATGTTTATGTTCCGAGATTACAGAGTGAGTGAGTATGTGATGTTGTGAGGAGCAGTAATGTTTCTAGTCTCTCCGCGCTTGGTTTGATGTAACGCCGATGGCGGAGTGAACATGGGACGAGTGGAAATGGATCAACACTATCAAACGCCAAGATGTTCCGTGTCCGAGTCATACTATAGACAACAATTAAGTTGACATGAGTGTTTCTAATAATAATTAGCTTCATGAAACTCGGGCCTTAGCGAAGTATTCATGTCAATGTGTAATATCTCTCTCTACATATATCTGTATATATCTATATATCTTTTGACGATTCGGTGACATCCTGTTGAAAATGTGCATCAGTGTTCACGAACTGTAGAGTACAATGAAATTAAATTGTTTCAGTTTGAGCCGTCGTGCCAGGTTTGGGGTTTGGGCCTAGGTTTCCACACCTTTAACGACATTAGAAGTACACGGCTCTGATGTGCTTTCTGCTCGACTTTTCATTCAGACTCTGAGATCTTGTTCCTGGATGTTTACTACACGCTACTTGTGCACGTTGTGTTGTGTTTCTGTGTTTGTGCTGCCGCTGCTCGGGGTTTCTCAGCTTTATCATGGCAGAAGGCCTGGCTAGCTTCGCTAAAGCCAAGCGGAGAAATCATCTTAGAGAAGGAAAAAAATATATATATACATCTAGTGATGTTTTTAGTTGAACTGGAACAACACGGAGCTTTTAGGTTACCCTAGCAAACAGAAAAAGAGCAGTTCCTCAGGCTTACCTCGACGCAGCGACGAATTTTACCCAGTACTTTTCTGGGTTAGCTCCTGGCTTTGAGTTTTAAAGTGCGCTAACAATCTGCGCCACTCTTTCCACGCCACATGTTTTGTGGTTAAATATGAAATAAAATGTTAATTGTTTTTTATTTTAGACGTTAAGCGGGTCTGGACGTTATAATCGCTTGAGTCGAGTGTCGCTCGCTTCAGTTTCACTTTCGCGCGTTTTTGCTGAAGCGATTTCTTCACTTCATCTTCTCGCTGTAGGTTAATTTAACCGAAATATCAACCGTGTTCATGTTCACTCAACATGTTTGATATGATAAGTTAAAATATTTCCATAAATTACGCATATTTTTAATCCACACACGGGCCCGCTGCGTTCTCCACAGATAGGCCTGCTTGACTAATCACGCTATTACCCTTCTATCGTTTGGAGAGATTTCTTTCTTGTATATATTTATACATGTATTAAAGTTGTAAGTAAACATATCTAAACGATAAACGTACCATTAGCACATTTGGTCGCTTATAAATGCATATAACCCAACAAAAAAAACACTTTACAAACACTAATATTTGAGGAGGACCCTTACCATTTTTCTGTCAGTTAACTGAAAGTGCTTTAGTTTATTACATACACACAAATTCTGAATACAACTTTTATTGGACTGCTATTCCCTTTTTTTCTCCTTCTCGAAGGTATTAATACACTTACTTTCTTAACTAGTCTATACACTCCTAAAATGTGCTTAATTAAATGGTCAGATTAAATCTGTACTATGAGAGTGCTGGGATGTAAGGAGAACTGAATGTTTGTATTAACTTCATGTAGGACTTCATATAAGTGAGTGGGAACACCAGATGAAGTCAGGAGAACGTGTCATGAATATGTTTGAAGCATACAGTTGTAGTATGACTTGGGGGGGGGGGACATAAATTCAAGTGAGTTTTTTTTATTGTCATTCTTTTATACAGGGTGTAGCGTATATATTGGAAGGAAATGTTGTTTCTTCAGGGGCATGATGCAACACTGAACTGTACACAGGACGATGTAATATAAATATGTTTACACCCTACTCTGATGCAAACTTTATTATAGGACATAATATTATTCATAATATGTATTACATTAATAATAATTATATCATTCATAATCCGTGGTCTGACACATTCAGTTATTTTGAAAATGTTTCACTTGCGATGGGGCAAGTTTGATTAAGCGACATCCTTTGGCATATTTGCTTATAGCATAGTGTTGACTGTTTTTATATATATATATATATATATAATTTTAAATTATTCTATTATCTTTTAATGAGCGTGATGTCGTGCAAAAGTTTAATTAAATTTGTGTAAATGAAGTCTGCTCGCTTTGCTTCTTAGCCTGATTACACATTTTGTAGCTTGCCATGAGTATTTAAAATCACAAGATCATTTGATTTCAGTCACCTCTGTAAATAAGATAGTAATTAGGATCATTACCTCCTATTCTTTTCTGTGCAGGTCTGTTTACTGACAGCATCCTTGCTAATTAGAGGAATCTAAGAGTGGAAGTGGCTAGCCATGTCTGGGCAAAGGAAAGGAGCTTCGGCGCGTCTGCGAAAATGTGCCTTCTGTAAAACGAATCGAGACAAGGAGTGTGGCCAGCTCCTTGTATCAGACAACCAGAAGGTGGCAGCTCACCACAAATGCATGGTGAGTGGACAGTCTACAAGCTAATAGATCTGATGTGCTCAGCTGCACAAAGAAAAACCAGTCCTTATCCAGAAACTTGTACTGTAGTTAATGTAAATTTCATTACTAAAACGTATTTAATAAACAAACAATAGTTTCAGTGCATGACCTGAGAAGGTCTGGCAAATATATATATATATATATATTTTTTACAGTTTGTCATCTATTTAATTGCATACGTTTTCAGTGCTTTTTCCGTATGTTCAAATATTCTTTCTGCGTGTATCTTTTAGCTTTTCTCATCTGCCCTAGTAACATCTCACTCAGACAGCGAAAACATTGGGGGATTTTCTATTGAGGATGTAAAAAAAGAGATCAAAAGAGGAAACAAATTGGTAAGTGGCAAGCAAGTGTCTTAATAAACCCACATCATATGTAATGGGGTTTAGGCTTTCATGTTGCCACTATCAGACACCATTTATCAAAAATATGCGCTTATGTATATGTTTATCAAATATAACGTACAAACTCAACATAGGACAAAAATAACGGTGCAGAAAAAGGCAATCAAAAACCCGTATAATGAAATTTATTGAAACGAAGCTACGCAAGCATAGTTTTGCAATGTAACTTTCTTCACATTTCTGATTAAATTTTTCCATGCTTGTGTGGTCCTAGGGATTGTTTTGCAAAATAAAATGACAGTTCAAGATTGTGTCTGTCTAGTAGCGAATGCAACGAGTGGATCTATTGAAAAATTATGGGGAGTAAAAATGACCCTTAGCTCTTACCATGGAGTGTCAGAAGCTCTGTGGCAGGGTCATGAATAAACTGCTGGTTGGAATTATGTGGGTGTATCTCTCTCTAAACTGTTGGCAGTCAGCCTCCATTACACTAATTACATTTGACTAGATCTATTTAGGTGCATGTGACACAAATTTTTGGTACAGATTAAGGATCTTTATTTACTGGGTGGTCAATTCCTTCAGGATGAAATTTAAGTCTATAGTAATAGAAAGTGTCGGTTTCCCCAAGTGTGAAGTTGTGAAGCTAAGTGCAGAGATTAATATTAATATCTTTAATATGCCTTAATTGACCCTTTTCTGTGAAGTTCTGTTATCTGTAATATGTTTTGGTAAGTTGTAGAGGGTTTGTGAAATTATAGTTTCCAATTTGTGACGCAAGACTATTATTGGGTTGTTAGTGCACATTTTATTGCCTTATGAAGACCTTTTTAATGTAGTGGAAGCAACCTGCTTATTCTGTATTTCACAGTGGTAAATCCAGTGCGATCACTCCAACGTTTAAGAGCATGAAGTGTAAATAGCCAGCTATATCCTTTAGAATTTGATTCAAGCCACCATTTTATATTTGTATAGATTGATTTATACGTGGATGCTTTCCATTACTGACGTGATTGGTAACTAGAGGAACGACTACGCAGGCAGATATGGTAAAGGCACATTAGAGAAAAATGGGGTACAACCTTCATGTTTACTATGTATTTTTGAGATGGAACCTTGTTTGGACTGTCCACCTAGTGAGATAATCATAACACCACTGGATGCAAATAAACTAGTTGATTGGTCATTTATTAGTGTTATGGTTGCGTTTAATTCTGCCACACTTCTAACTTTCTTTGGATAAAAATGTCTGTGAACAAATGAATATAAATGTTCTTTCTGATCTTTTCTCATCGCATAAATAGATGTGCTCATCCTGCCACCGGCCCGGGGCAACCATAGGTTGTGATGTTAAGACATGCCGGAGGACATATCATTACTACTGCGCCCTGTGGGACAAAGCCCAGACCAAGGAGAACCCCTCACAAGGCATCTACCTGTAAGGGAACATTTCATGTGCACTCTTCTTATTTTTTTTATATATATATATATATATATATATATATATATATATAAAAAAAAACCATTTTTGTTCCAAAAACAATAAGACCGGTTGTCTCTTTATTTGGACTTTTTCAGTGTTTACTGTCGTAAACATCGTGACGCCTCCCAAGATGCCAGTGATGGTAATAAATTCTTACTTTTTGAATTTGATTAAGGAAGAAACTTTAGTGTTCTATATTACAAACATAAGAGTCCGTTCTAACACGAGCATATTAATGACTTGGTGTGAATGTATTAACAAAGCAAATGCTACCTAAATATAGATAAATATATTTTCTCATGTGTACACTCTGGCAGAGGATCAAGGAGTTGCAGCCAACGATTCAGATTCATCCCCACCCCGTAGCAGAGGGCGTGGCAGATTTGAGAAGAGCCGAATTAGAGGTGTACCTCGTGGGCAGTCCGAAGACGCACGTTCAAATTCTTCACAAGGCATAGATGAAACGGAGAGCTCTTCAAATGTAGGAGCCCTTTTTTTTATATAAAAAAAAAACCCTTCTCCTCTCTCTTTCACTTTGTATTAAGAGCTAAAGTAAGTTACCTATTATGTAAATGTATTGCTTGATGACTGCTTTGTCTTGACTCAAAATATCTCCTGATTGTGTTGACGAATCAATTTACTTGTGCCAGAAAAGGCGGTGTTTTTGCATGCTAATGTGTAATGGTTGTGGTTTGTAGCGGGACCGGTCCCCTTTGAGGGGTAGCCCCAGTGAGTCAGGCCTTCGCTGTGGTTTCTGCCATGCTGGTGATGAGGAAAATCAGACCCGCGGTGTTCTGCATTGTGATGGCGCAAAAAAGGTTGCCGCCCACTATAAATGCATGGTGAGTTCCATGTCCCATATTCATTTGAATGCTTATGTTTCACTCTTCAGATAAATATTTAATCACGTTATAAATCATGTCTAAGAGAGAGACCACAGGAAAGTAATGATAAATTATCTTAATATTTTATGATTTAATGTTTTTGAATTAAAAGAAAAATAATCAGCATTTACATTTTTTTAAATGGAGTAAACGACAACTTGTTTTTTTTTCTTCTTCTCTCTTTTGGTAGCTTTTCTCTTCAGGGACTGTCCAACTCACTACCACATCACGTGCAGAATTTGGTAACTTTGACATTAAAACAGTCATTCAGGAAATAAAGAGAGGGAAAAGAATGGTGAGCGCTTTTGATTTTCAGAGCAGTTAAGAGTCTGAATAATGTATTGCTGTCTATGGCTCAGTTTCTCTTCACCTTTTAAAAGCTGCAAGATCAAATATTTTTGCACCTTTGCCCTGTCTTGTAGAAAAATGCTTGCAAGCTGCTTGCAGAACAGTGTTGTGGGTTGGGTTGTGCTGCACTGTCTTCCACTGCAAAATTTATTTTCAGCAGCAAGTCCCAAGCCAGTCCACACTGACTGAGAATTCAGGGCTGTAGCCAGTAGTATGCCTAATTAGTAATGGTATCGTGAGACGACTTGTGTTTAAAAACCTTGCACTGTAATGTTACTGTCATTTACTGAGTATCAGGTGAAAAAAATAAAATCTCTTGGTTGCTCTGCTGTAATCTCACTGCTCATCTGAGGTAGCCCAGTAACTTTAGCTACCTATCAAAAATAGTATAGAAATAATCTGGTTCACTTCCGATATTTGTACTTCTCATTTTGTGTCCACCTGCCTTACAAACTTGTTAGCAATAGGGGTTGCATGCCTAATAATAATAATAATAATAATAATAATAATAATAATATTGTATTATATTAAGTTTATTTTTAATTTTAACACACACTAGTGAACCAGTAAATCTAAAAGTAGTTGACCTGTCCCATCTTTTCCATAATTAAACTGAGAATATATATCAGCAGAGAAGATGTCAAGCCACACTTCAGTTAACCTACAGTGGCTACAATTTCCATTTCCAGCTTCAGTGATTTTGTTTTTTTTAGGCTACACTGTTAATGATTTAAAATAAATCAAATATCAACAAAGAAATAGTTTTTTTATCACATTAGGATGCACCAATTCTTAAGGAAAACTGTGTAAAATTGATTTTTATTTTATCCCATATTTTAGTTATCATTGACTATGTTTACATGGACAGCAGTAATCTAATTACTGATCTTATTCTGAATAAGACAATATTGTGATTAAGGTGTTTACATGAGTCGCTTTTAGGATATTCCTTCCATGTTCCTGTTCTACATGTTATAGGACATAGATAAATTAACGGCACACGTCATTACGTCCCCACGCCGTCCGACGTTCCCTCCAGAATTTCACGTATCATACAGTTCGTCTCTGTTATGGTGCCGTATACAGTTTTGGGTGTTTCATTTTTAACTTTACGAAAGCTTCAAGTTTTTTTACTTTTTTAACAAATAATTAACTTCAAAGTTAATTATTTGTCATGCTATATGTGCAAACAGACGACTGCTTGCCATGGGTTGTGTCCAATGCATGTACATACAGTCAAACCTTGGATTGCGAGCATAATTCGTTCCGGAAACATGCTCGTAATCCAAAGCACTCGTATATCAAAGTGAATTTCCCCATAAGAAATAATGGAAACTCGGATGATTCGTTCCAAAACCCAAAAATATTCATATAAATAATAATGATTAACACACAATACCGTTTTATATTTTTATTATTTAAATTTAATATAAAGTAATCGAATTTATTAATTATTGTGTAGGACGACTTTCACTGTTACTAATGGAATCACTGCTGTCTGTTGGCTCGCCGGAATCTTTTTCTTTTTGTACGACGTTAACAAGGAACCTATTCAGTGACACTTGCTTTTGCCTCCTTTTAAGGATTTCGCGGAAATGTGACATTGCATTGTCGTTAAACAGATTCATCACTCGTGCTGCTACAGTCGTACTCGGGTTTTGCTTTTCTACAAAATTTTGCACTGTTTCCCACATTTTACACACCTCCCCTAATTTCATTTGAAGTGAGGGATTTCACCGTCTTTTTCTCCTCCTCCTCCTCCTCCTCCTCAGACGAGACCTCCTCCGTAACCTCTTGCTGTTGCTCGTGATGCAGATCCATCAGTTCTTCGATGGTCAGCTCCTGGCCATGTTCCTCCACCAGCTCTTGAATGTCGTCTTTATTCACCTCCAGTCCCATGGTCTACCCCAAGGACACAATTTCATCGACAACTGACTACTCGCAACTCAGCTACTCACATACCTCGTTTGTGCTTCTCGATGATTTCCTTCTTAACTTCCACCGTAATCATCTCCTTTTTCTTATCGCCTTCCTTTTCAAATTTTTTCTTCATGGGGCCATTGTCGCAGTACAGTTACTATACGGTCACAACAGTTACAACACTAGTAAACAGTATACGCTCACACAGATGTTGACTATACAAGTGAGGCACGCTGACTGACACCGAGCATGTGAGAGAAGAACCACCGGCTCAGTAGTGATCACGTGACGCTCGGCAGACAAAGCAGCGTATACGTACTACAGGTACTCGTATTGCAAGACCTCGCTCGTATATCAAGTTAAAGTTTATTCAAATTTTTTGCTCGTCTTGCAAAACACTCGCAAACCAAGTTGCTCATAATCCAAGGTTTGACTGTACATGTCTTTCGCCTACTCTATAGTAGGTAAGTATGCGGTTTAGGATGCAGCCGTGCTCTCTTGTTGAAACGGTTGAGCACTGCCGTGTGTGTACGTGTCCTTTCGCAAAATGCGGTGAAAACTGCCACACGATATTAAGGTGTGTACATGTCTGTAATGCACTTCAATAATGCGACTAAAGCAGGAATACTCCACGTGTCTTAATTCGATTTGTGATGACAGATTAAGGTCATCAGAAATCGCTGTTTACATGCTAGTTTCTTAATCAGGGTATTGTCTTAATCAGGTTAATATCGGATTATTGTTGTCCATGTAACTGTACTGATTGAGAGGTTACAGGAGTGTGAGCTCCCATTATATCATATTGGTCCTTAAAGTAATTGAATTAGGTTTGTCCAGTAGACGTTTAATACAACATATATACATTCATGGAAGGTTTTTTTTTTTCTCTATTTGTAAACATTCTCAGTCATACAGGGATATAATGGACTGTCTACATAATATACTTGCATGTTGACAAACTGAGTGTTAAAATACTGACTAATGCTAATGTGATGGGTTTGTTTTAGAAATGCACCCTGTGTTGTCAGCTCGGCGCAACCATTGGATGCGAGATAAAAGCGTGTGTGAAAACCTATCACTACCACTGCGGCCTGCAAGACAAGGCCAAATACATAGAGAACATGGCCAGAGGCATTTACAAGTAAATCTTGTTTTATTTATTTATTTTTATTTGTTTCTACTCATTGAACTGCAGGATTACTAGAGTGCGGCTCAGTTTGATTAGTCAGGTGGCTTCAGCATTGCTTATCATAAGTGTTCATAGTTCTTCAGGCAAATATATTATATTAGATATAAATAGTCAGGTCCATAAATATTTAGTTATTGTTATTTCTGCTGTCTTGCACAGTATGTTGGAGTTATAAAATAAATAATGGGTAGGATGTCACTGGGCAGACGTCAACATTAATTTGGGGGTATTTACATCCAAAATGGGTGAACAGCACTTTTTGTGTGTGCGCCCCTCCCCCCTTTTTAGGAGCCAAAAGTAATTGGACAAACTAACAATCATAAATTAAATTTTCATTTTTAATCCTTGATTGCAAATCCTTTGCAGTCAATGACTTCCTGAAGTTTGGAACCCCATAGACATCACCAGATGCTGGGTTTCTTCCCTGGTGATGCTCTGCCGGGCCTTTACTGCTTCTGTCTTCAGTTCCTGTTTGTTCTTGGCGTGTTTTACCTTCAGCAAGTGAAATCCATGCTCAACTGGATTCAGGTCAGGTGACTGACTTGGCCATTGCAGAACATTCCACTTCTTTGCCTTAAAGAAGTCTTGAGTTGCTCTTGAAGTATGCTTCGGCTCATTGTCCATCTGCACTGTGAAGTGTCGTCCAATGAGTTTTTGAAGCTTTTGCCTGAATCTGAGCAGATAATGTAGCTCTAAAGACTTCAGAATTCATCATGCTGCTTTTGTCAGAAGTTTAATTATCAATAAATACAAGGGAACCAGTTCCATTGGCAGCCATACATGTCCATACCATATAATGTGTTGCTATGCTTCAGATCATGAGCAGTTCCTTCCCTTCTCCATACTCTTCTTATCATTATAGTACAATATATTCTGGTATCTTTGTCTCCTCTCCCCATAGGATGTTGTTACAGAAGTATACTGGCTTATTTGTTTGTTTGTTTGTTTGTTTATTTATTTATTTATTATTTTAGATGTCTTTAGCAGACTAAGCTGCTCTTCCTGTTTTTGAGGCTTACCAACAGATCACATCTTGTTGTAAACCGTCTGTATGTACTCTGGTGAAGCCTTTTCTTGATTGTTGATTTTGACAAAGATACACCTACCTCCTGGAGGGAGTTCTTGATCTGCCCAACTGTTGTGAAGGAGTTTTTTTTCCATTAGGGAAAGAATTCCTCTATTATCCATCAGTTATTTTCTGTGGTCTTCCAGGCCTTTTTTGTGTTCCTGAGCTCACCAGTGCCTTCTTTCTTTTTGAGAATGTACCAAATAGTTGCTTTGGAGACACCTAATTTTTTTTTTTTTTTTTTTTTTTTTAAATTTATTTTATTTTTGTTTTGTTTTTTTCATCTCTGATTGACTTGTTTTGACTTTTCACCTTATTGGTGGCATGTTTAACTGGCAGTGATGGCTCTTTGTACTTTCTTATTTAGTTAATCGCAGTAGATTCCAAATGCCAATTGCTCACTTGAAATCAGCTCTAGACTTTTATGTATGTATTTGTAAGTAAAATAATTAAAGAATATCACACACCTGGCCACGGAATAGCTGAGCAGCTAATTATCCAATTATCTTTGGACCCTTTAAGTCTGCACTTTGAGCTCATATTCATTATTTACTTTCAACTCTGATATACTCTGTTAGACAGTTAAAAAAAAAAATCATAAATTTTCAATATCCAAATGTTTATAGACCTAAGTGTACATTTAACATCAGCCACCATGTTTGTTTTTACAAACTGCTGAAATAATTTTGCCTTTACTGTTAAAATAACATTTGTCACAATCCAATGTGTCACAATTACTGCATCCACTGACGTAGGCAGTTAAATGACTTGCATATTTCCACAAATAGACTGTACTGTAAGAATCACAGTGGAAATGAGGAGCGGGATGAAGAGGATGAGGAGAGAGAGAGTCGCAGTAGAGAGAGGGCTGCCAATAACAGTGGGGGAAGCCCTCCTCCACCTCAAGTGAATGGGAATTAGGTGAGTTTTTGGAAATGTAAGACCCCTTTACTTTTCACATGGAAATCTGTCGTTATGATATTGGTAGCACTTCGAGACTTGCTGTATAATTATGTTTGTGTTTTACAGATGCTGGTTGGAGGTGTTGGAGAAAGAACAAAATATTTTTTTATTGTGCTCAGTAAGAAACTTAGGGGCCAGCTCACAAAATTGACTGTTTCAGTTTTTCTCTAATTGCCAGAAACCCCATAACCATTGATGACGCACCATACATTTCTCTGCCATTTTTCCTCAGTATTTCAAGAATATCATGAATGAGACTCACGAGTGCAGATAATAACCCAACCCAAGAGAGTGAGAGGTTTTTAAGGCACAGAATAATCCAAAGTTCCACTTGTAAAGAGGTTGTGTTTAAAGAAAATAATGGAAAATCTGAATTAACATTATACATAGTTATACGTAGTTTGAATCTGTGCCTGAAAAACACTTTAAATGTGAGCCAATGAAAACTGAAGGTTTCATGATTGGACCAATGGAAAGCTCTCTTTCACAGAGCTCTCTTTTTTTTTTTTTTCTCTTTTCTTTTTTTTTTTTCTTCTTTTCCCCCAGTTTCTTTCTTAACAAACTGCTCTTTGGACTTGACCTGCTGGACCTGTTCTTTTGAGACTGCCTTCTGGTTGTTTTTACTCTCTTCCAAATCCTGAGCCTATCCCTCTAATTTCCTGTAATTGAACTGACATTATCTTTACCTCTTATTGCTCTTGTATCATGTATTATATTTTACTACTGTATTATAATCATGATTATTGTTGAATATCTGTGACTTTCTTTATAGTCTTGAGTCAGGATTAAAGATCATTGGCTAGCATGCACTTTTCTTTACACTGACTTGTGTAGTAGTCCTTCCTTCATGCCTTTTGGAAAATGGCATCACTTCACTGAAGGAACACCTAACTGAAGTATTAAGTATTAATATCCTCTAAGTTGATACATTCTTGGACTCAAGTTTACATGACTTGAGTCCAAGAATGTATCAACTTAGAGGATATTTTTGGACACATTACCAGTAAAGAACAGGTATTGCTGATATTGTTATAATAATATTAATCAGACTGTTACGGAGTTTTAAAAATTGTAGTTATTGCAGTACACCAAATGGTACAGCATAATATGAAATAATCTATGCTATGTTTTGGTTGGTTTAGTCAATCATTTAAGGTGCTGTGAATTTATAGATGGATATAAATCAAATTAATGGGTTGACTGCCTTCATGATGGTTATGCTTGAAGATCACTTTGAATATGTCATTAATGAGATCGTCTGTTTCAAATGGACAGTTTATTGAAAAATTAACGTTTTCCTCTTGAATATTTAATGTTTATTATTATAACATGCATAAAAAAGATTTTTAAAAAACAGCCAGCAGGAGTTGATGCTCATAAATGAAGATCACTGGACTAACAGACATGGCATATAGCCAGTGTGACTGCTTTTTAGTGCTTATTCGTTTAATTCTTATTAGTTTTAGAATGAAGGGTTTCATGCTTAAAGATTTCCCTTTACCAGGATAAGGTTGAGAACGAAAATGAACAACTTGATCTACTATTTGTTTTGTATGTTATTTATTAATTTAGTCATTCATTTATCTGTTTAACTCCAATTCAGTCTGACTGCTGCTGGCTTGTTTTAATAGTATAATGGTACAGTTTAAGCAGTCTGTCAATATTTGCAGATACACATAAATTAATAAGGTAATACATTACCTTATGTTTATATTAGGAAAAACTGGATCAACCAAGTTCCAGTCCCAAATATTGTGAGCTGGTACAAAACAAATAACTGCAGGGGCAGGCGGGTGTAGCATTAAAATAACAACAATCCTGCAAACAACTTCAGTGTAAAGTTTTGCTTGTTTAGGTTTTGTACTGGAGATTGTATTATTGTCTTTGTATTATATCCTGTATTATTCACAAGAGATCTTGGGTGACTTCCCTTAAATTAATGTTTCTGACAAGCAGGAAATGTGACACGTTTATATATATATATATATATATATATAAAATCAGGATGAATTGTTTCACCCTTATAACCGCCAGCAACAGCAGCTTTTCAGAGGTTATCACACTTGGCTTAGAAGTTATGTAGTGAATTTTTAAAGTAACTGTATTAGGCTAGCTTGCTTATTTATTTATTTATTTATTTATTTATTTCAGTTTTTGACATACCTTTTTGTTATTGGTAACATTGACCAGGGTTGACCGGGTTCGACAAATGTTCCAGCCCAACTGTATCTCAAAAACACAAGCCCTGAAACTAGCTCAAAAAAATTGGTCATTGGAAAGGGACAGATTTTTATTCTTTGTCTCAGCATTTGTGATAGTAACAGGTTTTTCCACAGGTATTACTGATGTATGGGCTTATCCACTCCATACCCCCCCCCCCCCCCCTTCCCTCTCTCAATCCTTGGAATATACAGTATCTTACAATTGAATGGTTCTGTACATCATTATGTTATGAATGAGGACTTTCCTTAATGACTGCGCTCCATTTTCCCAAATGGACAGATAGATTTGGCACCCTCAACCAGGTCAACTGTGCCTTTAGATTTGGCCCATTGGAATAAATCATCAACTGAGGATTTTGACTGAGGACTAAAACACTCCCATAAGCAAGAGTCCCTAAGTTTTATGTGTCCTTCACTGGAAGGTGCTCTAGAGGTAGCTCCAATGCATTGGCTGATTACTAAAATACTATCTTTTCTCCAAGGACCGCTAGACAGGGGCAAGTCTTTGTGTACTTTATACTACTGGGGTACATGGCAGTCATTGCCACTCACCACAGCAATGTGGAGGTCATGTCTCTGGGAGGTCATATTATGCCCTTTCTGAAAGGGCCAAGGCACCTCCACCCTTGTGCAAGACTTCCTTAAGGCATCTCCTTGCGAGCCTATGCAATGTGCCAAAAATAAACGGATGTCTGAAAACTGCCTTTTAGTTAGCAATCACTTTGCCAAAAAGGGCAGGAGAACTCCTTGCTCTGGTTATAAGCTTTGTATGCCTCTGTGACTAGATGACTCAGAGTGACCCTGTAGTTGAATCCTGGGATTACTAAAGGTGAAGCTGTGAAGAGTGTTTCTTGCTGTGTCCAATATGTGGCTTATGGTACAATTCAAACTGGATGATGCCCATCCGAATCTCAGACCAACTGTTTATCTGTCACAGAGAGAAAACTGAGCAGAAGCTGGCCCAGTGGATAGTGAATATCATCATGGCCTACAGGCAGTGTTCTAATTGAGGGGGCTCATGCACACCAGAAGGCATCTAGGTGATTCTTACCAGCCCGGCTGGTTATCCTATGATTATAGAGCTATGGTTCTGTGTACCTACCTTTCCATTACTTGTTGGAATCATTAGACAAAAAGTATCACTGTCAAAACCAGTTTTAAGATCAGAAACTGGCCATTGATGAAAGGCTTGACCATAGGTCTCATACCTAGTCCTGGAGTATGCCAGCAAAGACATTTTAATAAAGTAAGTGGGTTTTTTTTTGTTTGTTTGTTTTTAAAAGTGACCAGTTGGTGTGTGTATATAGTACATAAACACTCAACAACTTTTTAGAAGCATCTGTCTTGTATCTACTTTCACTGTTCACCATATACAGTCCACTCTGAAAGTATTGTAATGGCAAGGCCAATTGATTTGTTTTTGCTATACATTGAAGACATCTGGGTTTGAGATCGATCAGAATTTCAGCTTTCATTTCCTTATTTTTATATCTAGTTGTATTAAACAACTTTGAGCCTGGCACCTTTGGTGGCAGACCACTTATTAGTGAACTGTAGAACACACCCCCCAATGGACTGTTTATCATTGCCGGAGATTTAAACCATGCAAATTTCAAATTGGTGCTCCCTAAATTCCATCAACATGTGGACTTTGCAACAAGAGGGGCGGGCAAGCTGGATATTGTTTACACAAACATCCCCGGCGTGTACGGGGCAGAGTCCCGCCCCCACCTCGGCTACTCGGACCACATCTCTTTTATGCTAATCCCCGCATACAGACCGCTCGTCCGATGCTCCAAACCGGTTTTCAAGCAGGTGAAAACCTGGCCAGCAAGAGCCATCTCTGCTCTTCAGGACTTCAACTTTGAGGAATACACTGCATCAGTGACCAGCTACATCGGTAAGTGCATTGATGTTACTGTCTCCAAGACAATCGCTACAAGCTTCCATGCAGAAGCCGTAAATGACTGCAGAGGTGCATGTGCTGCTGACATCCCGAGACTCCGCCTTCAGGGCAGGTGACAAAGCGGCCCTATGAACAGCGAGGGCCAAACTGTCCCGGGCCATTAGAGAGGCAAAGCACGCACACGCCCAGAAAATAAACAGCCACTTCACGGATAGAGGCGACATGCGGCGCATGTGGCAGGGCATTCAGGCTATCAACAACTACAGGACATCACATTTGTGTATTGTCCCAACCACTCAACAGATGATGCCATTGCCACCACCCTACATCTGGCCCTCATCCACCTGGACAAAAAGGACACCTACGTTCGAATGCTGTTCATAGACTTCAGTTCAGCATTCAACACAATCGTTCCTTGGCACCTGACTGGAAAGCTGAACCTACTGGGCCTGAACACTTCCATCTGCAGCTGGATCCTGGACTTCCTGACTGAGAGACCTCAGTCAGTCCGGATCAGGAACAGCACCACCACACTGAGCACTGGTGCCCTAGAGCTGTGTGCTCAGTCCACTGCTGTTCACTCTGCTGACTCACGACTGCGCAGCAATGCACAGCTCCAATCACATCAAGTTCACCGATGACCTGACCGTGGTGGGTCTCATCAGCAAGAACAATGAGTCAGCATGCAGAGAGGAGGGGCAGCGGCTAACAGTCTGGTGCAGAGCCAACAACCTGTTTCTGAATGTGGACCAAAAAAAAAAAAAGAGATGGTTGATGACTTCAGGAGAGCACGGCGTGACCACTCTCCGCTGAACATCGGTGGCTCCTCCGTGGAGATCAAGACCACCAAATCCCTTGGTGTTCACCTGGCGGAGAACCTCACCTGGTCCCTGAACAACAGCTCCTTAACTAAGAAAGCTCAGCAGCGTCTCTACGTTCTCTGAAGGCTTGAAGCCCATCTACCACCCCACATTCTACAGAGGAACTGTTGAGCGCATCCTGAGCAGCTGCATCACTATCTGGTTCAGAAATTGCACCTCATTGGATCGCAAGACCCTGGAGCGGATAGTGAAGACAGCTGAGAAGATCATCGGGGTCTCTCTCAGCTCCACATTTACACCACACGCTGCATCCGCAAAGCCAACAGCATTGTTGATGACCCAACACACCCCTCACAAAAAATCTTCATCCTCCTGGCATCTGGAAAAAGCTACCGAAGCGTTCAGGCCCTTACAGCCAGACTGTGTAACAGCTTCTTTCCCCAAGCCATCTGATTCCTCAATACTCGGAGACTGGACTGACACACACACACTGAATTGAACCTACTCCCATTGCAGAGTTTGCACATTCCTGCATTGATCTATTGTATTTTTGCTGCTACTGTATTTATAAATAATATAGTATTTCATTTCTTGTCACTATTATACACTTTACCTGACTGCTACTATAATAACTGCTATGTCCACATCTGGTATAAGCTAATCTGCTGAGTACTAAGTCATAACATGTTATATTTACATGTATACCTTTTTTAAATTATATTGTTACTCTTTGGCACCTATCTTTTGCGCTACCTGTTATATCGAACGCTTCTACATTAAAACTGTGTATTGTTCAGTGCTACACTGTCACTGTGCCTATTGTCCTATTTTAGTAGTACTGTCCTGTGTTGTTTGCACATGCACTTTATGTAAAAATGTGTAGAACTTATTTAGTTCTGTCTCGTCTCATGTGGTTAGTGTGTTTTATGTAGCACCATGGTCCTGGAGGAATGTTTCATTTCATTTTGTACTGTACCAGCTGTATATGGTTGAAATGACAGCCACTTGAACTGAATTTTTAGGTGAACAAAAGTATAGGAATAGATGCATATTGAAGTAAATTAAAGCAAATAACACTTAATATGTGGTTGCATATCCCTTACTTGCAATAACTGCATCAAGCCAGCAACATGGCTTGAAAACTGTTGTATTCTTCTGTTGTGATGCTTTTCCAGGTGTGCACTGCAGCTTCTTTCAGTGGTTGTTTTGGGGGGGGGTTCTCCCATCAGTCTCCTCTTCAGGAGGTGAAGTACATGCACAGATGGGTTAAGCTCTGGTGAGTGTAAAACCTTCCACTCCCCCGCCCCCGCCCCCCCCCCCCCCCCCCCCCCCCCGATGAAGTCCTTTGTTGTGTTGGCAGTGTGTTTTGCGTCATTGTCTTGCTGTGTGATGAAGTTCCTAACAATTAGATTGAATGCATTTTTCTGTAAATTAGCAGATAAAATGTTTCTGTAGACTTCTGAATTAATTCTGCCGATACCATTATGAGCTACATCATCAATAAAGATTAGTGAGCCTGTTCTAGAAGCAGCCATACAAGCCCAGGCCATGACACTACCTCCATTGTGCTTAACAAAGGAGCTTGTTTGTTTTGGATCATGATCAGATCCTTTCTTTCTCCAAACTTTGGCCCTCATGTCACTTTGGTGGCGGTTCATCTTGGTTCCAGAATGTTTGTGGCTCATCTCTGTATTTCTTTGGGACTTCCAATCTGGCTTTCTGATTCTTACTGCTCATGAGTGGTTTGCATCTGTGGTATGGTCTCTATATTTCAGCTCTCAAAGTCTTCTTTGAATGGTGGATTGTGATACCTTCACCCCTGCCCCGTGAAGGTTGTTTGTGATGTCAGTAACTGTTGTTTTGGGGTTTTTCTTCACAAGGTTTATCAACTGCTGCTGTTTTCCTTGGCCAGGTTGTTTGATGTCTGGGTGTTGGTAGACCAGTAGTTTCTTTCTTTTTTAGGGCATTCCAAATTGTTGTATTGGCTATACCCAATGCTTGTGCAATGTTTCTGATGGATTTTCCCCTCTTTTCTCTGCTCCAAAATGGCTTGCTTTTATCCACATGCATCTCACTTGTCTTCATGTTGTTTTATACTTTTGTCTTCACAGGTGAAACTCATGTCTCAAACCAAGTGTAGAAATTCAGAGCTATTAATTGTTTAAACACTCAATTTAATAGGGCCCACCTGGGCAACAAGAAACACTGGTCAATCATGTTCCAATATTTTTTGATCACTTGAAAAATTGTTGGGTTAAAAAAATTTCATATTCTATGTTGTTTAACATGTGTAGATTTAAATATAAAGAAATTAAAGTGGAAATTCTGATCTACAGTGACCACTCATGCGAAGATACAGTGGAGGGCACTGTATCTTTTCATGTCCATCTTTTGATCTGAAACATCCACCATGACTCTGCCCAGCTCTTACTGAAGTTGAATGAATGAATATAACCCACTCATCACCAAAATAGTGTCACATTACCCACCACTCAATAGGTAATCTTGAATATTAAAGTGATGTATTTTTTAATAGTCTCTCTCTCACCTGGCTGCTTAAGAAGGCACCCCTTCTACTCGGTTAGATGTGAGGGGGAGATGAAAAAGATGGCGGCCCTTCAAGTGGCCTGCTGAATAGGAAGATCCTCTTGCTTTGGCTCGTCTTATTGTCGACAGCAATTCATTGATACCAACTAACATTGCACGTTTCCAGATTGAAAGTGATGTACTGCACATACATACATGCAACAGTGACCATGCATTCAGCTGCACATTGCATTCAGTTGCAGAAGTATTTATTTCCTCTTTCTCTTCTTCTTCTTCTTTTTTTTTTTTTTTTTTTTCTGTTGTTTTTTTGCAAAGGCCACATTGGGGTCCGAGTTCCCTTATGGGATAAAGTCTAGAATAGCACGTGAGCCTGCGCTCACCAATCACAGCCTGGGCTCCAGCCCTGTTTGTGCCTTTAGCTTCGCTAAACACGCCCTGAGCCGCGCGAAGGAGCTCCAGACTGCGTTCAGCAGAGCTGTCGGAAGTTCCGCTTCCCGGCTTGAAAGAGAAACCGGGTTGCACTGGACCGAGTCCACGCGGTGAATTTCACACTGTTAACAGTTTGGCCATGGCGTCCAACAGCTCCTGTGTGGTGGTATGTATTGCTGTGTACCGTGTGCTGTTTCTCCACAGCGTCTATCTGCCATCATGTCATGGTCCGTTAGGTAACTCTGCTCCGTGCTACAGCTACAAGCATTTCACACCTTCGCATTACATTTAACCTTACTGCAAAATCAAATGTGACTGAAAATGTCATGTTTCTTGAATAACTTGTTCGAAGTGTATCATTGTCATGTTGCATGTTTTGTGTCGTTAGCATAGCACGTATAGCTTTGGGGCCTCGGGGCACGCGCCTGTTTTTAGCACGCATAGCACATGGTGGCTAAACACTGCTGCTTCTGCTACTGCTCTTAACATACCTTAATCATCCATTCTGTCAATGGAAAACACATCCGAATAATAATTTTAATACAGAAATCAGGCTCGGAGCCACTGCTGCGCGCGTGTGTGTGTGTGTGTGTGTGGCACCATTTAATCCATTAAATTCAATCAATCCCAGATCATTCCATATAGTAAAACTGTGTGATCTTAGATTAGTCACAACCAGGATTAGTTTACGTTTAAAAAGCCATTATAATTAACCTAAACACATCATATACAAGTCTAAATTCCCATAGATAAATAAATATGCGTATGCAGGTCATTACCTATAATGGGTTACATTGCGCTCTGACACTACAGTTTAAATTCAGTGTAAAGCCTAGAGCACTGATGATGATGATGATGATGATGATGATGCAATACCGTTTCACACTGCTTTTACAGAGAATTGGCTTTCTCTCTTTCCTACAAACAAATCAAAAGGCAAATGTATACATACACTACCAGTCAAAGGTTTAGAGACATTCTCTTTTATTCCCCCCACATTGTAAGTCATCAAAACTTTGGAGTAACACAAAGGGAACTATGGGAATTATGTTGTGATATACTAAATTATTTTGGATTTTTTTTTTTAGCATCTTCAAAGTAGATGTGCTTTTTATGCCTAGAATTTTCAGAAATGTATTCTTCGTATTTTCTCAACTGATTTCTTGAGGAATCCCCCTGAGATGCTTTTTAAACAGGAGTTCTCACTGATGCTGGACACTTATCGGATGCTTTTCGGAATATTTCGCTCCAATTCATCTGTTTAAAATTTTTTACTTTTTTTTTTTGTAAGTGAAATGTTATTCGTTTCTTGTATTAGAAAACTAAGTTGGCACAATTATATTTTTGTCCACAACACCGATTTCAAACATTTAAGTAGAGCTGCAACAACTAATCGATGATAATCGATTATGAAAATCGTTATCAATGAATCTCATTATCGATTAGTTAGTCTGTGCGCTGCACGGGGGAGATTTACTCATTATGTTACTTCTGTTCCGAAAACACGCTTCGGAGAGTAAATAATAAAGTTGTGTCCCAAATGAAGTATATACTATATATACACTTACACTATGCATTAGGTATTCTACCGTCTTGTCTGCGTATTTTAGAAAGGTAATATCATCTCAACTATAACACTAGCATCTTTTTTTTTTTTTTCTTCCTAGTCAACGGCACATGACGTCATACGCACGTAACTTGATGCAGTTAGCTTTAGCCTAATACCCAGAGTCACAGACAATGACTTTCTTCAGTTTACTGTTTGTCAACATTACCTTTTATTCCCAACATGACCTCAGTCTCCATCAGAAGGAGGCGAAATCGTCATGTTTAAACGGGCATTTAATATTAAACGCCATGGAGATCAATCAGTGGTGCACCAGCACAAAGTTATATTTATATCCAAAATGCTCCACTGTGTGTAAGGGGCAGGGGAAACTTGTGCAAGTTGCTTAAAAGGTTTAGTTTAATTCCAGTTTGTCATTGTGCTGTATTTGCGCGCTTGCAGTGTAAATTCTGTTGTTTATTATAACAGAAGTGATGTTAGTAACGAGGCCGTGTTGCTGATCACGCGCGGTGATACACGGTGGGAGTGCGTGAAAGATCTTTAATGTCCAATTAAAACACTTTGATCAAAAGTAAACACAAGTAAAAACAATGTCTAAAGGCAGCGAGTAACAGAAACCACAAGGTGCAGTGAAAGTGAGGTTTTTATTATAATTTAGGACTGTAGTTTAATTCTGTGCTTTTTGTACATCCATAAACAATAATGCATAAATACTATTATATTATATACACTAAAATAAAGCATATATACTAGTAATGTATTAAATAATTAAATTTATTTTAGTGTATATATATATAATATAAAATTTTAACTTTATCTTATTAATTTTTTAGTTTATATTATGTACAAGTATTTATGCATTATTTTTTTTATGGATGCACAAAAGCACAGAATTAAACTACAGTCCTAAATTAATAATGTATGTTCTGGTGTGCATCTGTGTCTATTGGGTTCTTTTCTTTCAGTACCATTTTTTTGTTTGTTTGTTTATTTAAAATAAAATCCACAAACTGAGTGTTGCAAATATAAACTTAAGACTAAAACTTTACATAACTGTTTGCCCAAAACAGAAAAGAACCCAATCGATTAACCAGAAAAATACTCAGCCAACTAATCGATTATGAAAATAATCGTTAGTTGCAGCCCTACATTTAACCGTACACCTTCAGATCAAAGGGTTTTTTTTTTTTTTTTTTTAGATAATGAGAAACGTTTCAGTCAAGCGTCCCCAAACTTTTGACCGGTAGAGTAGTGTTGATCAAAGCAAAATGTCTTCTTTTTGCTAGTTTAACGGTTTTACTGTGTGTTAAGTTATTTTTGAGAAGACCCAGCCACCCAATTGTAGTTAGTCAAATGAAACCCTTGACACAGCCACAGATGTATCCACATCTGTTTTAATCACATTGCCATGATGTCAGTAACAAGAACTTGATATAATGACCCACATGTTGAACGTGTTCTCAAATTTATGGCACTTATAAAATAAGAGAGAGGGAGCTCCCCTTCCTCCCAAAGCCCAGTTTAATATGTGATTTGTAAAAAAATTTGGATAACAAAATTGGTCCAACACTCAAATGTGTAAAGAATGATGCATGCTTATTTTTTACAACTGCATAAAGTGTATATGTAGTTTTATAACTCCCAGCCAGTTGACTGTGTTTCAGTGTCGTGGGGTTTATTTATTCATTTATTTGCTTGTTTATCGTATTTCTTTTGTGTGATTTCTAAGGAAAAGGTGTTCAGCCGGAACGCTAACCAAAGCTAATGTCATGAAATATTATAGGCAAAACTCCATCCTACTCATAGACCTTGTAGTTTTCGGAATATACCCTCATTTAAATAACAATTTGACAGTTATTGTGTACAAATAAATTTTGCTTACTAATATTGAATTTGATGCACAACCAAATTAGTAATAAACAAACTGTGCCTTGAGAAGGGGTGATAATTTTTTGCACTGAGTAACCCCCTCCTTGATCTCATTGGTCACCTTTAATTTTCAGATAAGGGTCGTTTGTGTGTTGAGGTTTGAGAACTATGGACCGCAAATAGTAGCTTGACACTTGGCAAAGAATACTGCAACCAAAAAGAAAGAGAACTAATCCCAGAGAGCGATGGTGAGAAACTTGCCCCAAAGCAGAACGCTTTCTTTCTTTCTGGTGTCGGTCATATGACAAATTCAGAGTTCACTTGGTTTGAAAACATTTAATGCAGTGTTGAAACAGGACGCCTTTATGGCATAGGGCACAGTTGATCTTTAGACTGTAGAATCAGTTCTGTTAAAAGTTGACCTTGCGGTAAATGGGAACCTATAGGCATGCTTTACAATTTAGTGTACTATCAAGACAATACGTTGGATTAAAAAAAAGCAACTGATCATGCTGTTGCCGAGTATAAGGAGAGATGTATCTAGATAGAGCGAGACCATTAACCTGTTAACTAAGAGTATATTAAAACATTTCAATATATAAATCACACAATTTGTCGTCATGTCTGTTTGCTTCTCCGGTGATTTTCTGGTCACTGCCAGGCCTATTAGCAACGCTCCTTCCCGTGCATGTGTATTGTCGCAGACTTTTTGCCATTTTTGTGCTATGGTAACAACAAAAAAAAAAGTTATGCAAAAGCAAGACACTTTACGCAAGTAATGTTTTAATGCCTATTTCAAATCATAGCATCCACAAACACAACCTACTCCAAGCCTGCTCACTGGCGCACCCGCCGATCATCGTCTTTTTGATGTACGTTGTGAGTAATGTCTTCTATGTTAGCCTCTTCACTTGTGTTACACTCGGGTTCAAATTGAAAAGGCCGAAGACATGTTTGTCGCTGTGGGGTCCCTGGAGACTCAAGACTGTTGCAACCATTTGACACCACTACCCAGAATGCATTGCGACATAAACGGCAGTGGCAGCCTACGAGTGCAAGGATTTTATTTATTTATTTTAAAACTGACATCTAGAGTGTTTTTGTATAGCGGACTTGTATATCGGATGTGAGCGTTAATCTAATAAGCCATACAAGTCTTCATAGTCAGGGTTCCCTTTAAACCTGCTGTTCCAGCAACTTATCTGTGGGATTGAGGTCTGGTGATTTTGCTTGCCAGTCAAAGTGTCCCGGTTGCATCGTGCTTGTGAAATAAGTCTCTCACACACATTTGACCATATACATCCTACAGTTCTCATCCTGGATCCTGACATTATCAGTATTATGTTCTGCTTGGACATGAAGATCAAAAGGCAAACTCAGTCAGGCCAACAACCCATGTTCTGCTTTTGTGCTGAATTGTACATTAAGGCACTGTTCTTATGGGGTGGCACTTTTTTTTTTTTTTTTTCTTTTTTTTTTTCCTGCAAACATTGCAACCAGCAATGAAAGGCTCTGACTCGGTGTGTTTTCTTCCTTAGTCACTTTAGCAGGGAGACAGCAACGAGGTAAAATTACCACCAGGCTTACTAATGTGTGATAAGGCTTTTCAAGGCTATTCCTTAAATGTCCTTGGAAAGACAACGTAGATTGTATTGTGTACGTTACTACGTAGCCTAAATGACTCGAGTTGACTGATGGGTTAATGACCATTTGAACCCTTGCCCTACTGTCCTACTTCTGTGTGTGTGTTTTAGCTTCTTTCTCACCCTTTGAGTTCTGTCTGCTGCACTATTAACCAGGTATTTAATTTGTGAATTTCAGATCAGCGATGATGAGCAGGGTTATGATCTCGACCTCTTCTGCATACCAAAGCACTATGCTTCTGACCTGGAACGTGTCTATATACCTCATGGACTAATCATGGACAGGTATTTGGCAAACATCTAACACTCCCTTAGCCCTTGTCCTTCTCTCTCAAACCCAGAGAAAGACTTATCTCGGTCATGGGAACGTTGAGTAACCAGGACAAGTGTACAGACACGAGATTAAATGACCTTTGCTTGCGTAAATTGTGTTGTCTTAGTACAGAAAACTGATACAATCCTGACTTTGAATGTAAATCACCGAGGAATGCAGTTGTCTCACTGTGCCCTGATTCCTGCAGGACTGAGCGACTGGCCAGAGAAATCATGAAGGATATGGGGGGACACCACATTGTTGCCCTCTGTGTGCTCAAAGGGGGCTACAAGTTCTTTGCAGACCTGCTGGACTACATCAAAGCACTGAACCGCAACAGTGATCGCTCCATTCCAATGACTGTGGACTTCATTCGCCTCAAAAGCTACCAAGTAAAAAAAACTACCATTTATTCATTCATTCATTCATTCATTCATTTATTTATTTATTTATTTATTTAATTAATGTTCACCTGTATTGTACATAGTGTACGTCAAGTCAGCCTATGTAAATGACCTAAATTACACTTGTGCTGCGTCTGAGTTCACCTACGTAGTATCTGAGCTCAGAATGAGTGTGTCCCAAATCGTAACATGTTGAAACGAGTGTCCTAAAGGTACCCGGATGGTTTACTATTTCTGGTAGATTTTTGAAGTGTGGATCCGTTTGTACTTTTTTCAGCTAATTTTGTCCACAACTCCTCGTGTGAGGGAGGAGGCATTTCACGACACATTTTAGAGGGGTGTAAATGCAATGCGGAAAAATAAATCGCTGGAATGTTAAACTAAACTATATAGTATAAATTATATAAGGTATAATGCACGAAGAAAAGCTGAAATGCAGCGAGGCGTTTTACAGTGACCATGTTTTTTTCCGTTACATGATGTGTTGGTATGTCCTGGTACTTGCATACTCTCTTAATACACACTCAAACATATGTATTTATTCTTCACACACGCACAAAAAAGTGCATAGTATAAGTGGGCAAATTGAGATGCAGGGTTGGTCATTTACATGTCTCATACTTACCAGGATTTCAACCCTTTTTCCAAAATGCAGAAGCTGAAACCTTTTATTGATGTTAACAACATTAAACGCTGCTGAAAACTATACATTTTTTTGATGTGGTGACATTCTTCTAAAGCAACTAAAAATAAAGAACAAAACAGGAAGCTGTTGCCAGACTGTAATGTGCTAATTTGCATATTAAACGAAGAGTGCAGCTAGTGGATTTCAGTATCTGTCTGCAGATGCACAAGAATTTAAATGTAAACGCATGTGATTACTATCGTATCAGGTTACCTACCGGATACAAGACCATTTTCTGCAAAACTCTTTTGAAATTCTCTACAGCCTGATTGCAGGTTGTGATTTTTTAATATAAAGGCCGGTCACGGTACATTTTGAAAGTAGAAGTTGGAATTCAGCTCCACAGAAACTATGATTAAAACAAGTGCTCATGTGTTTATGTCCGTTTCATGGAGCTGGTGTGTATAATGGAAGTTTATCTGTTGTATGTGATACACATCACATGCATGTTCGGTGTGAAACAGCCTTCATTGCTAATGTAAAATCCAAGTTCCCACATATTAGTGCCAGTAATGTAATTTGTTACTCACCTTTTATTCATTTCTTTCTTTCTTTCTTTATAGAATGACCAATCCACAGGTGAGATTAAGGTGATTGGTGGAGATGATCTGTCCACACTTACAGGGAAGGTAAGTGAGAACAAGCATGCAACTGCTACTTTTGTTTTTATTCATATGCTACAAGTACAGAAAGTTCAGAGAAAGAGCAGGGTTTTCCTTACCATAGAAAGGCTTAGGCACAGCATCTAAGTGTTTTTTTGCAGAATGAACATTAAAAAGGCATTTATTTCAATTAAATCTCAAATGTTATTCAGTTAAATGAATAGACTTTTGACTACAAGTACAATAAGTGTTGCCAGTTTTCTTTCACAAATATGGTAAGAGTTTGAGTTGAAAAGCTTAAAATATCCTTCGAATAATTTCAGTGATGGTTCAGTGGTTAAGGCAATTGGACTTCTAACCAGAAGGTCATGAGTTCAAATCCCAGCACCACCAAGCTGCCACTGTTGGCCCTTAACCATCAACTGCTCAGTTGTATAAATGAGATGTATGTAAATTGTATAAATGAGATGTATGCTCTGGATAAGGGCGTCTGCCAGATGGCATAAATAACGTTCACCACCCCAGGAACCCAGACAGCACCTAGGCCCTCTGAAAACCTAGGGAAACCCTGACTAGAAAATGAACATAATGATCAAATGAAATTGAGTTAAAGGAGCAGGAAGTGTTTGAAAACCACTGTGTCATGAAAATGATTACTGACTTTTATTTTTTTATCTCTTTCCATGTTTCACTGAAGAATGTCTTGATTGTGGAGGTATGAGTGAATTTATGGTACATAAAATTCCCTATGATGTCTTTATCACTTGCGCATTTATGCTTTTTGTTGTTAATGGAGTTTGTTTTATTCTAAAGGATATAATAGATACTGGGAAGACAATGCAGACATTGTTAGAGCTCCTCAAGCAGTACAATCCAAAAATGGTCAAGGTAGCCAGGTAAGACCTTATATTTCAATTCAATTCAATTCAATTTTATTTGTATAGCGCTTTTTACAATAGACATTGTCTCAAAGCAGCTTTACAGAAATATCAACATGGTATACAGATATTAAAGGTGCGAATTTATCCCAACTGAGCAAGCCACTGAGTGGCGACGGTGGCAAGGAAAAACTCCCTAAGATGTTTTAAGAGGAAGAAACCTTGAGAGGAACCCGACTCAGAAGGGAACCCATCCTCATCTGGGTAACAACAGATAGTGTGAAAAAGTTCATTATGGATTTATATGAAGTCTGTATGGCCTTAGGAGCAGCCGTAGTCCCAGCAGTCTGGAATTAGAGAAGATTTGAGCTCCATCCAGAGGCAGAAAGGATCTGGATCTCTAGTATCTCCATAAATTCATGTGGGGCTCAGCGAAAGGAGAGAGGGAGAAAAAAGATAATTATGACTGCGAAGTAGTAGAACAGAATCTAGTCAGGGTAGGCTTGAGTAAACAAATACGTTTTAAGCCTAGACTTAAACACTGAGACTGTGTCTGAGTCCCGAACACTAATAGGAAAACTGTTCCATAACTGTGGGGCTCTATAAGAGAAAGCTCTTCCCCCTGCTGTAGCCTTCACTATTCGAGGTACCGTCAAATAGCCTGCATCTTTTGATCTAAGTAGGCGTGGCGGATTATATAAAACCAAAAGGTCGCTTAGATATTGATATATTTCTGTGAAGCTGCTTTGGGACAATGTATGTCGTTAAAAGCGCCATACGAATAAAATTGAATTAAACTGAAAGAAGAGAGATGGGGAGGATATGAAGCCTGATATTAAGAATATTTGAGATTAATCAGACACTCTGAGAATAGTGAGATGTATTTGTGTAACCACAGTTGCAAAAAATATATAGTTTATTGTCTGTTTATTTAGCGCTGTGTTATTGTATACTTCAGATTCATGTCTCTGTAAGCGGAATTCCCTTTTTAGCTAATACACAGTTGTGTGGGTTTTTTTTGTGAAGTTTACTTGTGAAGAGGACACCAAGGAGTGTCGGCTACAGACCTGATTGTAAGTTGACTTATTAAACAGAATAAAAAGAAATATGTTCATTTTAATTGCTGATGGTATAGATTAGTGTTTTACAGTATCTGTATGTGCATGAGAAACATTGATGCGCATTGAAAATAATTTGTTAATTTTTTGTTTGTATGCGCACACAAGGTCGCACAGTCGATGTATTAATTTTCATGATACATTACGCCTTGTATTCTACTCCTTTTCAATTTTCCTTTTTTCCTAGTTGTAGGATTCGAGGTTCCTGACAAATTTGTGGTGGGATATGCGCTCGATTACAATGAGTACTTTAGAGATTTAAATGTAAGTTATCATCGTTGTTTTTGTGCCCCCCCCCCCCCATGTGAAACTATTTGTGTGTAAGCAAGCGTTCTGATGTCCTACTTGCCCTGACAGTTTCTCCTGTTCTGCCTTTCAGCATATCTGCGTCATCAGTGAAACAGGAAAAGAGAAGTACAAAGCATGAGGTGGTCTGCACCTCACCCTTTTAGCTGTGCATAATTTTTTTGATCATTTTATATTATATCTGGTTTGTAATTTTAAGGTGTGCTGCTTGCTGCAGATACAGCTCCTTTTCTCCAGGAGTGAAAAATACAGAGAGCCATGCTTCCTCTTAAGGCACAGTGGCTCTCACGTAGTAGTGACCCCAAGCCTTTCTATGCTGAATCACTGATGTATTTTGGTTTGAATGTATTCAGCTATAATATATAATATAAAAAATATATATAAAATAAGTAAATTTCTCTAATTTATTGTATCATTTTGAACATTTCTTTTGTTAAATAATTTTTTTTAACTTTATTCTGCATGATTAGAAAGCTTGCATCCAAACTTTACAACTTTGTTGATTGATTGCTTATGTACTTGCTCATTGAACAAAAATATATTTCTAGTCGAACATTTACACTGTACAAGCCATACTGTACATAATCAAATGTAACTTTTTTTTTTAAAAAAAACATGTAATTTTTTTTAATGCACAATCATTTCTGGTTGGTTTGATTTTAAGATGAGCAAGACAGCTATTACATTGATCCAAAAAGATTTTTGACCACAGGATGTTTACCCTTGGCTTCTTTTTTTAAATTTGTTATTACAGTCATTTTCATTTGACTGCTTATTGCAGATTATTATATTCTGTAAACGTAGTTGACCCTTTATGTAAAGGGGACCAAATGTTATGGTTCCTTATATGCCAAGTCATATAGCCACAATAATGGTCATATCCAGTATATCTCCTGTAACAAAAACATGAAGCAATGATGATGAAGTGAGCTGCTACTCCATGTATTTGCAGTTTTAGCAACACCATTACCAAGTTGTACATTAGCCTTATAGGTTAATATGATTAAAGCAATCTAGGTCCTATAATTGATTTATTCTAAATAGTTGTGTGGCTTCAGATTTACACAATGCTTCCCAAGCAACATCCCATTTGGCAAACAGGTCATTAGATGTAAGTGGACCATTGTATCAGAGAGGTTTGTGAATGATTTTAACAAATGTATTAGACTGGAAAATGTGTGAAGACATTAAATATTTCATTTGAAATTGAAATCACATTTGTCTTTCAGTTCTCAGCTTCTCTCAAAATAAGTTATGGATTCACAGAGGTAATATTGTGCGTCATATGGTGCACAGATGGTCCAAATGGTGTCTGAATCAACACTACTCCATGCAACCTGATCTTGGAAAATTTGTAGGCATTATAACAGGCAAGAGCAATTCTGTTGGATTTCTTAAGAATACACACAAAGCTGTCAGTCACCTTAACACTAAGCTTTGTATGAGCTGCTATAAGATAATATGCCTGGGGAAAAATACAATAATAAAGGTACCACAGGTCAACTATATGAATTATTTTTACCTGAATTGTATGTCTGCTTTTTTGGGTTCAAAACCAAAAATGTACAGTGTCAACAAACATACCACACAGCTATATTTTCAGTTGGATTTTATTCAGTACAACAGTGAGTAATATACATACTATGTATAACATTCCAGCCATGCTTTAATTGCTTCGTTGAGACCTGGGTTGTGTAGACAGGCCTTACTAGAGCAGAACAGAAACACTGGATACCCCAACATCTAACTCCAGTATTGACGTGCTGCTATAACACAGCTCATACACACATCCTTGAAGTTGAACACAACTTCAGCACTGGTGTGTTACCAAGATCGTGCTGAGTTGGTATGACTGGAGAAAGTGCTGGAATTTTACCAGCAGCTCCTCATGATCTGCATCTCCTTTATCACTACAAACCATGATGTGCTGCTACTAAAGCTACCAGCAAGGAAAAAAAAACTACAACTATATCACAAAGGTAGTCCACTGAAATTGATGAATAAACTGTCTGAATGAAAAGAATATATGTAACATTAATTTTCATAGAGAGTTGAGTTCACAGTTCAAGCAGTTTGTCTGATCAACTCCTCAACTGCAATGGACAGTGCCAATTCCAGCCTTATGTTTCAGTAACAGTAAATGTGTATATATTCGCATTTCTTTTTTTATTTAGAATTATTCATTTTCTAGTCACAAAAAAACAAGTGTTATAGAAGTATTAGCTTTTTATCTACTGAGTTTAAACACAAATTGCAAGCAAGCAGTTACCTACCTCCCCTGCTGAAGAACAAAAAACAAAACCATAGAAACCTTCACAGAACCTGTAATGTTTCTAATGGGAATTGTATTGGTTCAAATCGATACTGTAATGGTTGCTGTGGGTCTCGACCGATAATTTATTGCTTGGCATGTTATGTCTAGTGGATACCATTTAAGGACCAGTAATGGTTTTAATGGTTAGCTGATGGTTTCTAATGGTAGTTGTAGTGGAATCCATAAGAATTTCAGTGATGGTTTCTATTGTTTGTTTGTTTTTCCAGCAGTGTCAATACTAAAAAGTTTGAAGTGAGAGAAGAGTGTCCTCTACAGGAATCCTAGAAAATAACAGGACAATTGAGTGGCTTTTCCTTTCGGACAGGCCTCAGCTTGCTTGCCGCTTGTGCCTTGTTCTAAGGAAAGTAGGTTCCATGAAAATGCACACTGAAATCTGATCTATAGTAGTAATCTCACTGAATGTGACAATTACCTGCAGGGGTTTTTATTTTATTTTATCAGGAATCCACAGTCCACATCTGAGTCTAATGTTGCGTGTCTACTTGCATATCTGCTACATTAAACCACACTGATTAAGTGGAGCGCTCCTAATTGATGAAATAGCAAGCTACTAATAAATAAGGCAGTAAATAATTACACAAGGGGAAGCAGAAATGAAATGAGTTAACCCCTGAGGAAATGAGAGCTGTGACAAGTGCAACCCGGACACAACCGAGTTCATACACTGTAGTGTATCAAGTTTCACTCATTAAAACACACTGTACAATAATAATTTTGTAACAAATTTTTTTTAAACAGTCTATGAATTGTATTTCCAAGTAGTTCACCATATTGATATGTTATATGGTTATTCTAGTGGCACTGCTGTGAAAAAATAGCCTTCTGCATGAGTCTACAACAAAAAAAAAACAAGTCTCTACATGCTGCTGTTGACAAATCAGTGAACATTATTCCTTATTCAGCAAGTACAACGTACACTTTTTGAACGGCATGTGTGTTAATTAAACATTTAACATGCGTATTAAATACGTTTTCACAGATTCGTGTTGGTCAGTAGTACAATGAATCTTTTTGGGATGTATAGTTTTGAGATGGTCCCTATATATGGCCCCTATAGTCCAGCACTACTATCATGTTAGTTAGCGTTCAACACTTCCAGCGATATAATAGACAGAAAATATTCAAACACGACGTTCTGAAATGGTCTATACTGTTGGTTTTGTCGTGCGTTTTAAGCTTATAAACTCTAAACATCGTATTCAAAACATCTTTTTATTATCAACTACGGAGAAAAATGACCGAAATCTACATTTAGCTGGCCAGGAAACACGGTTTATATGAAGCCAGCACAATGAAATCTCTTCAAAAGCACACTTAAAGAAATTAAAAGCTTATAAACGGTAAGTTCACTGACAGACTGAGACATTTAAAAAAAAATAGTGAAAAATATTACACCGAAAATCCTCAAACTTACCTCCTGCCCAATCGAAAATGGCGCCGAAAAAAAAAAAAAAAAAAAAAGTCTGATATTTGCTTGCACGGTCTCCTGCAAAGCTTTGTGGGAGCCTGAGTGCTGCTACAGCCTCTCTCTCTCACTCTCTCTCTCTCTCTCTCTCTCTCTCACACACACACACACTCACACACGAGGGAGGAGTACAGCCCAGCGGCCACCTTCTTACTACACACACTAATCTACTCCACTGTTAGATAACATCAAGTGTAATCATTTTACAGTTTACTTGTGTTTGTCTCTTTACATTTTTCACCATTAGCTTTGCGCAGTTAGAAGGGAAAAATATTTCACAACAGTAGAATGTTGTTCAGAAGTTGACCCTAGTAAGTGCTGTTAGTTTTTGTGACATAAGCAATAAACTGTTTTTATAATATACAGTGCGTACAGGAGCTTAGTGGTTAACACGTTGGCCTCACACCGCCAGGGTTGGGGGTTGGAACATGCAGAGTTTGCATGTTCTCCCCATGTTGCGGGGGTTTCCTCCAGGTACTCCGGTTTCCTCCCCCAGTCCAAAGATATGCATGGTAGACTGATTGGCATGTCCAAAGTGTCCGTAGTGTATGAATGGGTGTGTGAGTATGTATGTGGTTGTGCCCTGCAATGGATTGGCACCCTGTCCAGGGTGTAATTGATGCTCCCTGGGATAGGCTCCAGGTTCCCAGCGACCCTGTAGGATAAGCTGTGTAGAAAATGTGTAGATGGATAGAATAGTGCTATCCAGCATACTTCACACCTCTAATCTATTCACAGTCATTCATTCTCTCTTTTCTTCATTCCTTATGTACACAGTATTGCTATCCCTGCTGATAAACACAATAGAAACCATCACAGAAATTCTTATTGATTCCACTACAAATAACATTACAAACCATGAGCTAACCATTAAAACCATTACCATTACTGGTCCTTAATGGTATCCACTAGACATAACATGCCACCCACAGAATGCAACAAATTATCAGTAGAGATACAAAGGGACCATTAAAGTTTCCATTAAAACCAATACAATTATCATTATAACCATTAAAACCATTTCAAATTCTATGAGGGTTTCTATTGTGCTGTAAAGCAAAATAGCTGAATAGAGCTTGTGTGTTGCTAAACATGCCCAGGTAGGTGACATTCCACTAATTAATATTAAAGAAAAAAGTCCATCCTAAAAAACATTAAATATGTGTATAGCAAAATTTTTCTGATATGTTTGGTGTTTCTGGTGCCACTTTGTATTTTTGTGAGATGTGAGATATTAGCTGTTGTCTGCCGCACTCATTTGACACAGTGGCATTGCTAGTGTAGTTACAGTAGTGTTTAATATAGTAATAATAATAATAATAATAAAAGTCAACAGCATCTAATATAAGGCACAGATCACACAGAAGATCAAGTACTTCTTTTATCAGTTTTCATTTTTCAGAAATGTTCAGTGTCATATTAATGAGAAATCCGTGTAGAAATAGTGGAGATGGCAAACGCTGGACTCAAATCTCCAGAATGTAATGCGACAGTACAATGCAATTTTGTTGAATTATGGCAGAGAATCAGCTTAGCTAGTTAGCAATCTCCAAGATGGCAAGCAAGATAGTGCTGATGGGAAGATTAGCATGAAAGTTGAAGCTCTTTGACCACAGCATACAGATGAGGAGGTGAAAAAGGACAAAAATGCTGCTATATCAGTCCTTTTAGGTAGAGTTGAGGCAAGGGCGAAATACCACTGGCACCATTATCAGAAGGTAGTTGAATGGCCTCGTGGATAAAACAGGAAAACAACCATAGTGAAAACAGACCAGCATGTCACTGAAAGAAATTTAAACTAAAACAGTCAACTCAGAATTTCATTATGAATAAATCTTCACCACCACTGAAGATTACATGTTAATGATAACCATTAATATGCAAATCATTCAGGGTGAATTTTTCCCTTTGATTAGCAAACTTTGAAGGATACATTTAGCAAATTTACCCCAGTTTGACATTCCAAGAACTAGTTGTTGACTTTACCAGGGCTTGCGCCAGGAACATCACTTGACCTGAGTAACGACTTTGTAACATCATCCCACATTATGAGTAGAAAGAAGAAGAAAAAAATCATTGTGTCTGCTCACAGACAGCAGGCTGTAATGTGAATGGTTCTTAAACATGTGACTAATATCACACAGCCAGTGAGCTCTGTGTAGATATCATATATCTGCAATGTTGTGTAAGCTGTGGACAAGGAAGGCAAAACTAGAACACAGAGATTTAGTGCTTACGTTCACACAGAACTTTATAGACCTTTTTGGGTCAGTGACGTCCTGTGATGATGTCCAAAAATCTTTCTTTTACTTCATATTAGCAGTTCCCTTATTGTTTTTGGAAGGTGCGAAGAAGCCAGACAACCCAGAGGAAACCCATGTGGGGATGAGGAGAACATGCGGACAAACTCCAAACAGACAGTAAAATTTGGATCAAACCAGGAACCCTAGAGCAGTGAGGTGGCAACACTACCTGCTGTGCCAACTTGCCAACTGAGTGTGATATAGTTCAGTTTGTAAAAATAAAATGGTTCATGTGAAATCAGGCTTCATACTACTCATACTAAAACTGACTTGTTTAGCTGTGAGAAATGACGAGCTGAAGAAGTTAACAAAAATGTCTCTAGAATAATACTCTCATGATGGCCTGAAGCCTTCAAAATGCAAATAATAAGGCACGAATAAGATTAATAGGCAGTTAGATAGAGAGTATTTTAAAATATTAGCACCCCACTGTTATAAATAAATAAATAAATAAATATAAGTACAGTTTGAGATTAAAGTGTTGGTATTGGATTATCATGTCATGTAAAAACAAAAAAACTACAGAATGGATATGAATCGTAGTGTATTATATTCCAGTGCTGTAATCAGAAATATAGAAAGTGTAATAACATGATTATAGAGAAAAGGATTTGGTAGTTTGGAGCTGTGAAGTGTGAACGTGTTTAAACTGCAGTAGGCTGGTCAGTCTGAGGAAAGAGCTTGGAAGAGAGGGTGTTTGCTGCAGGAGAGGTAAGGCCTTAAAATCCAACCTTGGTTATTACTTTCACAGTACTGTGTTTCTCCTGCTGTCAGACAGGCTACGCATTCATAATGCGTTAAGAAATCAAGAATAACATAAAAAAATGGTGTCTTTATGTAGCTTAGCAGCTGTTTTTATTGTGATTATTGTTAGGCCTACCAGTACTGGCCTGCTATTTTGTGTATAATGGGTGTTTTTAAAGGTGTGCGAGAATGTATCTGCATTGTAGTATGATTCGGTGCTTCAGTGTAAACGTTTCCACAAACTTCGAACCTTGCATTTTTGTCGAATAATTTGTAAGGTAACTTTACCAACAAAGAGCTCCAGGCACGCATGCGTTTCCCTGGGCCGAAAGTGAAGGCGGGACGATATGACGTAGAACGTAAGGTTTTCAGGAAGTACTTTCCAAGTCGCGATGCCATTGGCTACTCGCTTACTGGGTTCCCCTTCAAACGCGCACGCCTGTGGCATTCGAAACGTTTGGTTGGCTGTAGGACCTGTCGGTCATCCGGTGAAAACAGGCGGGTCTTGGTTGAGTCTCGATGTCCACTGCGGTGTCCAAAGGGAAAACCACAACTTTGATTGAAACGGTTGCTGCACCCGCGTTATTACTTCGCTCAAACACGAAAGTGGACTGATAGAGGAGGATGGAAATGAGTTGTTTGTTTGCTCAGTAATACATTATTTGTTGGGTTAGCATCACATGCTAGCGCATCAGCGGCATCTCACGAGCAGCATATCTAGGCAGGCTAGTTAGCCAGGAAGCTAGTTTCCCTTCGCGATGATTGCCAACTGAGCGCTATTGTGTTTTACTAGTAAGCTAAGCGTTTCTGAATATACTAGATCTTGTTGTTTCGGTGTGGCAGCGGTCTGGTCGGGTCTAGTCGGTGTTTCTTCGTTTTCTTCTCTCATTTTCTAAAAGACTGAGTCTGACGAAGGCTTGCTGGAGTCTGACGAAGGGGCATCAAGCTAAGCTAACAAGCCAAAAAATAGCTGTAACCTGTGTGTACCTCGTGTTCATTCAGGTCAAGGCTATAATAATTTGTAAAAAAAAAAAAAAAAAGTTTAGATATGGACACAAGTTTTAGTCTGAGGGCTCGTAATCTCGTGTTAGTCTGCACATAGATGTAGCTAGCAGCTGCTTTCGGTTGTGGACGTCTTTCACCGCGCAGGTATCGTTAGCCTTCGCTAACAGCCTGAAAACTCCCGAGATGCGCAAATAAAAGCGTCGGGTTTCATACAACTTGCTCTGGCTGCTTTAAGACGTCCAACGATGTAGTTTTATAGCAGAGAAACTCTAGGCGGTACTGGACGAACTCGGACATTAAGTGAGCACCGTGAAGAACCAAGCAATGATGGCGCAAGAGAAGATGGAGCTGGACTTGGACATGCCGTCGGCTCTGCTTCAGGGAGACGGACACTTGAGGCGATCCAACAGCGAGCCTATGATAAACGGATTAAGGTTTATTCACCGTATAACCTTCATGACTGTTTTTCTTTAAACTACACTCGATTTCAAGCTTCATTCGTAATGTAAAAAAGCTATAATGTCGAGTAAGTGCATGTCTGTTACTTAACCACACTCTTGGATGTTAGGAGTGTGGACTCACAGACTTGCTAAAAAAAACCACACACCACTACTTCACTGAGTCAACAGGGCCATCAGTCTTCAAGCACAGACTGTATTGGTAGTAAACAACTCGCACAATGTTCATGCAAAGACAATCTGTGCTTTGTTTTCCATCGTTGGGTTGTCCGGTATATTCAATAACCATTAAACTTTGTTTGTTTTAGTGACAACTCTCAGGTTTTCCAACGAGAGATTCTACGCAGCAGACGAAACAGCACAACTCTTGTTAATCGGCCGAACATGGTGTGTAACGTGCCATGAAGCTAGTTCACTTTGCAGCCCTGCTAATCGCCATGTCGTTGTTTAAGGTTCTCCGTGCTTATTGTTGTTTGTGTAACACCTAGGTTCCATCGTCCCCGGTTCGCATCCCTAGCACCAGGCTTGAAAGAATCAAACAGGTAAACCTGGTCTCTGTCTACATGTGTAGTAGATTACTCATGTTAGTAGGTTACAGTTTGAAACTTTAACCCGATAACCCAGCCTAAAAATATCAGGTTAATCGTAGCGGAATATTAACGGGCCGTTTAATCACTTGCCGTCGGTGAAAATGAAAGGAAATGTTTGTTATAAAATGTGCTATTTCTTTTCTGAAATGTTTGCACATAATTGTAAAAAAAAAAATACATATATGTATATATAAAAAAAGAAAAAATCTCCTAATTGAGATTGTGGTGGTTTTGGGCTACTGATCAGAAGGTCAGGAGTTCAAGCCCCAGCACTGCCAAGCTACCATCGCTGGGCCCTTGAGCAAGGACCTTTACCCTAAATTGCTCTGTTGTATACATGATATAAATGTAAGTCACTCTGGATAAGGGTGTCTGCAAAATGCCGTAAATGTAATGTTACTGGATTTTTATTTAAAGCTGTATTGTGGAATGACCTTTCCAGAAAATCTTTTCCACTGTCAGTAGTTGTCACGTTGTTGTTAGAAGCCAGAAAAGAATGGCTGAGGAATAGTGCACTGCTGGGTCTATATATATATATATATATATATATATATATATATATATATATATATATATATATATATATATATATATATATATATATATATAAATATAATATAATATAATATAATATAATATAATATAATATAATTAGTGTGTATGTATGTGTGTATATGCATATATGCACGTGCATGCTTGCAGCAACTACTTAGCCAAAAATAAAGGCCATGTTGTATGTTTGTTAAATAAATACATGAATGAGTAGATGTTGCACTGAAATGTGTTTTAATCTGTATTTTGTAAGTCATGATGAGGTAACTGCCCACTCATACAAGATGGCACTGTAAGAACCTTAGTTATTAGTAGGCTATTCAGTTTTTCTTTTATGTTTAATTGTTTTGAGTTTGAGAGATTTAATCGCACTTGCCTTTGCTTTATAGTGCAACAGTGGAGCTTGCATGTTACTGTTTTTAAATAGTACTGCTTGAGTAATGGGCAATATGTGTGTCTTTCTTTGTAGGAGGAAGGGGTTGATGTGATGAACAGGGAAACAGCTCATGAACGGTAAATAACTGGCTTTCCGGATCTTCATTATGGGTGACTATAACAAAATATTTATTAAACAGATGAAATCTTGGCATCAACAACCTCTCTATGGTCTTGTTATGCCCATCCATTCCCTTTTTATTTTTATGTGATTCCCCCCCCACCTTTGTCCAACTAGGGAGGTGCAGGCAGCCATGCAGATGAGCCAGTCTTGGGAGGAAAGTCTTAGCCTGGTAAGGCTTACTGTAATGTCCAGAAATGCTGGCGTGTTGTACAAGCTTTGTGTATTCAAGGCTGCTTTAAACTATGTAAAGGATTTGTAAATGATGAAAGGCTGAAGTTTGCATGCAGTGGCTTTTCTGCCACAGTACATCCACGTCTCCCCACTGATGAGATTGTGGCTGTAGAAAGAGCATGCTAAAGTAACGTGGAGTTAACAGGGCCACCAGTCTCTCAAGCACAGACTGCGTTGGTAGTATAGAACTCCTACATTACACCTACCTACGTACACTTTTAATGCTGATCATGATATGAGCTGAACGTGTAAACGATGTTATTCCAGAGTGACAACGACTTTGAGAAGTCTACATCATCATCCCCGAAGCGTATTGATTTTGTGCCGGTGTCTCCAGCTCCATCTCCCACTAGAGGAATTGGGAAGAAGGTATTGTGTTATGATTTCATCAAGCAAAGCACCACACATGTACTTCTTTTGTCCTGATTTTGATATTGCTTATGCTCATGCACATGTTCCTTCCTTAATGAGCAGCAGTGCTTCTCTCCGTCTCTGCAAATCTTGGTGAGCAGTAATGGTCTAACTCCCAGCCCCATCCCCAGCCCAACACGTCGTTTCAGGTGAACGCATGCAGTTTTAATTGACGGGCCTTTTTCATTTCATTTTTATATATATATATATATATATATATATATATATATATATAATTTTTTTTTTTTTTTTTACTGTTTGGTGGAACTTACTGTGCGTGTGTGTGTGTGCTCAGCAGGAGGAGTCAGAGCCCCATTAACTGCATTAGACCCAGCATTTTGGGACCTATCAAACGGAAAGGTAAAATGATCATCTTATGTACCGAAATAGATTGTGGCTAGTCCTGAGTGGAGCTGCTGCTGTCTGAGGATGTCTATGGCCTCTAATTCAAACTCATGACTTCCTGACCATGCCAAGGAGTTTTAGCAGGCCATAATTGGCCTTAGCTGATTGACTGGGAGGGTTCTTCCTCTGTCACAGAGATGCTAGCCAATCATTGGTGTGTCTTAGGTCATGTATGGAATGAGGCAGTTAAGGTCTGTTCACACAGAAAAGTAGAAATACTTCGGTACACAAGATGTCGCGGTGCAACTTTCTGTTTCTGACACCTGCTTATCACTGAGGAGAAGAAGAGAGCCAAGTATTTGCGTCTTTGCAAAAATCTGCTCACTCACTTTTTGCATACCGGCTAACCGAGATTAATACGCAATATCTGTATGCACCAGCGCTCACTGCAGCAACTGATCTATAATATTTTTGATTGGACATGTTCTGTCGAAATGTAAGATATTTGGTGATTTGGCCACTGCAACAACTACTTTAAACTTCTCATTTTAAACAATATAAATAAGTAATGATTTAAATTATATCAAAGTCACAGCAATAGCATTCACATACTTGTGGGAAGACCCGGATTATTTTTTTTTGGTAGGTGTGGGTGTAAGGCAATTTTTATTGTGCCCAAAATGTTAATGTTCCTGCAAATTGATGGTGTTGAATATGAATAGCCTTTTTTTTTTTTTTTTTGTGGTCAATATGGTAATACAACAACTCTATAATGGGGCACTTGGCTATTTGAATAAGAGGTCAAGAATACTTGTATGCATATATATGCCAGGTGTAAAATAAATACAATGGACTATCAATCAGTGGGTTATCATTTGCATATTTGCAGGGAAGAGACAAGGAACAAACAATGCTATTTAGTGTAGAAATCAACACTGAATTAATTAAAGGGATCACATCGAATCACTCATCAACATTCTTGTAATTGCTGTGGTGTTTATCATAAAGCTCTTGGTCGTTCAGACACCAAAGACACCAGGAGCTCAACGTTCAGCATGAACTGGATCTCATTGTTGAACTGTATCGATCAGGAGAGGGGTGCAAAAAATTCCAGTACACTAAATGTATTGTGGAATGTTGTGAAGGCAATCAACAAATGTGGTATCAAAATGATATTTCCAAGTACAGGAAGTCCCTCCAAAATTGGAGAAAGTACAAGGAAAGAACTTGGGGAGACTGCCAAGAGACCTACAGCAATATTAAAGGAGCTGCAGGAATGTCTTGCAAGTGCTGATCACACTCTACATCTCTACATGTGGCAACAATCTCGTATTATTCGCATGTCTGGATTATGGGGTAGTGAGGCTTTATGTAAGCCATTTCTTATTGGGGGGGAAGTAACCTCCAAACCATGTGGCAAAATGTGTTATGGTCTGATGAGACCAATGTAGAACTTTTTTGAGCACAATTCTAAAATACCATTTACACCACACCCACAGTGAGACATGGTGGTGGCAGCATCATGCTATGTGGCTGCTTCTCTTCAGCTGGGACTGGGGCTCTTGTCAAGATTGAGGTGATCATGAAGAACTCCAAATGCCAATCTATTTTGGTACAAATCCTGCAGGTCTTTGTTAGACAGCTGAAGGTGAAGAAAAATGTCACTTTCCAGCACAATAACAACCTCAAATCCAATTCAATAAAGCAATGGAGGAAGGGGAATATTTAGAATGGCCCAGTCAGAGCTCAGATCTAAAACCTGTGGAATGACTTGAAGAGGGTTATACATAGGAGATCCCCCTCACTATTTGATGGATCTGGAGCAGTTTTCCAAGGAAGAAAGGAGTAAAATTGCCAAATCAAGATGCGCTAAGTTGGTCATTTTCAAGCGGAAAATGAACTTTTCCTTGATATTAATTTTTTTTGAGGTGCACCTGTGTATTTTTTTTTTTATATTTATTTTATCTGTCAGATTGAATGTCAGGGGGGAAAAAGATCTGAGATGATTTATTTTGGTGTAATTTTTACTTCACAAAAGCCCTGCAGTTTTAACAGTTTTTATATCGACCGTATTTTGAAACAAATGCTTGGTAGCCTTTTTCATACCGTTCTTGATGGTTGTCATGAGACAGATGGACTGTGAAACGCACCCTTTATTGAATTTCCGATGTCTTTCATTAAATCTTACTTCACCTCCTAGTTTCAGGCGAGATGGAAGCAGAGAGCCAGCCAAAGAGACTTTTCCAGGGTACCACCACCATGTTGTCCACAGAGACGGCTCACCTGCCTGAACTCAGCTCATGGTGCGTACTCTGTACTGGTGAATGTTGTTGGTTGTAAAATTCTATTTTAAAAAAAAAAATTTTTTATTATGACTGGAGTGACAAAGCACATGAGTTAAACACAGGGTAGTCTACAAGATACTGGAAACATCTGAGACTGATTAGTGGAAGGTGAAGTGTTTGTGTACTCCTTTAAGATTTTTATTTCAGCATTAATACTTTTGGACTAAGTTATATATAAGGCAGTGAAATAGATATGTGACAATCATCTAAATTTGTACCTTTCAATTTTTAATTAATTAATTTTTTTTGGACCTGAAGTTCACTTTTATGTTTAAGTTGATGAATTGATGTCTAGTTAATGCATTTAAAAACAAAAAAATCTAGTCTGGTGTGTGTTTGAGCTTAATGTGTGATTCTTTGTTCCTACAGTTTATCCCCTGACCTGCTTGATGGAAGCCTCAGCAGTGTTGGCTCCTCTTCAGGTTCTCCAGCTAAGATGGAAGGGGTTTCACCCTCCTCGAGTAACTCTCCCTTCATCCACCTCCCGGATCTTTCACCTAAGTGATCGACATATATATTACAAGACGGGCCACACGAATGAGCCTCTAGAGTTTCTTGTGCTTCTGTTCCATGCCTTCCCAATCGTGCTTTTGTTCTCATCTTTGAAGCCAAAGCCCTGCGGGTATTTTTTCTTGTCTGGACTTTACTATTGGGGTGTGAAAGACGGTGAATGCTGTTTGCACCAGCTGCTATATAAAGGTGTAATATATGGGGTGAGGCTCCATAATGAAATGAACAGCATTTTTCGAGCCCTGCAGTTTCTGTATGAATTTGTGTTCTTGTAGCTCTCTTAAATTAGTGGAATGCTAATATAAATATAAGGCTCTTGGAGAGCGAAGCGTCCCCTCTTGCAACAATACTGCTCGATTGCCTGTGACTGGGCTTATTACTATAAGTCTTTGACACAAGCAGATTGCCAACAGGTGTTGTGTGAAAGAATTTAACTTATTTTTTTGGTTCCAGCTTTGTTTCGTTTTCTTTGTAAGTATGTATATACATTGTGATGGCTATTAGCTTGTCGTTTGTAATCTGTATAGGGGTGAATGTGTGCACAGTGCTCGAGCACTTAACTGACAATTGGGTGTGATTGCGCTTGCATACATTTACAGCAGAGTTTGGTCAAGTGTATAAGGATCAGCCTTTCATTATTGGTGTAGATGGAAGGAGGCGGCACCACCATTGACGAGTGCCTCGTTATCACTCTTAGTGCTTCATTAAGTTTTTCTAATGGAGTTAATGGTTGTCGTCAGCTATTTAGGAAACGGAGGAAATGTTGGTTGAATGCAATATTAATGGGGATGTGTACCACTAAATCCAGGATTTGAACACTAAAACACATTCAACAGCCTGAGTTGCAATTTGTCTTGAGGTCTACCACCCTCGGGCATGGTCTAGCCTTGTCAGCTTTCGAGAAGTGATCCGCCTCACTGCAGTGTGTTTTACAGTCCTTTAAACGCCGTGGCTTCACCCTTATTCATTTGTCTTTGGAATATCACTGTGTGACAGTACAAAGCTTAAACAACAGAGTTTTTGGTGTTTGAATGCCTCCTTTTTTATTTTATTTTATTTTTTTTTTTGCTGCATGGGGTGAACTACTGCAAACCACTGTCAAAGGAATTTTCGAGATAAATTCCTGGAGCAGTTTGGATAAATAGAAGAATAGAAACAGCTGCTGATGGAGACGTTTGAACGTGGAATAGGAGGAAGGTCATCTACTGATTTCATGAAAGTAGTGTGCCATTAAAGGTCTGTAAATAAGAGAGATGTAAAATCTTACTTGTGTAAGTTGTTATTCATTTGTGTTTTTGTTATTTTAGTAAATATTTTTTTTTTGTAAATTGTTTTATGAATTAGTTTCCTTTAAAAAAAAAAAAGAAAAAAAAAGAAAGAAAATACTATTTCCTCAGAGCATGATGCATCATAAATGTTTTGTTTTTATTTGCAAGCAAGAAAATGATTGTAAATTGTTTTTCATGGAAATTAAATTAAGTGTAGTTTATTGCTCCATATTAGAAATATGGCTGAGGCAAAACTGCACTGTACATCCTTTCTCTGAATGTGTTTTGTTGCAAGGAGAGGGGGAGAGGGGGAGAGGGGGGGAGGGGGGGAGCAGTAAGTGGGTCATGCAGGTCCTCTTTCTGTACTGTAGTGATGGTTGAAGTGTTTGTGGTTTGATTTACCAATTTGTTGTGGCTTTTCATTTTCTTTTCTTTTTTGTCCTGTGGACTTGTCTGATCTTTTATTTAAATTACACTGTCCTCTTTTAAAAGCGCAAACCTTAAGCTTATGTGTTGAGTGAGTCGCGTGCTTTGCCGAGCTCTGCTCTAAATGGACAAAAAGATATTTTCTTGTCCCCTTTATCAGTGATCCTCAGATTACAAAATAAATTATTTGTCTGGCATGGGCATCTTATATTCTGGCTTCTCACTGGGTCGGTCATATGCTTCTTATGTTCCTGTAGTAAGAATCAGTCCTAATTCAAGATGTACACATTACAGTAGTAGTGCATCTACATTGGTGTATTTGAACGAAGATCTCCTTGTAGAATGAATCATTTCTCTCTAGTTGCTTTTACCTCTTCACCTTCCATAACAAAGAATCTTTAATCAAAGATTTAATCAAAGATTAAAGATCATTTAATCAAAGATTAAAGATCATTTAATCAAAGATTAAAGATCATTTAATCAAAGATTAAATCATTAATTTTTTTTCAAAGACATGAGCTGGCCGTTGTGTACACACTGTTATTAGACAGTGGCAGATATTTCTCAATTACAAATCCCCCCCCCCCCAGCATTTGGTGCACAGACAGTCACTAAAACTCAGACTTACAAACCGTTTAAAAACCATTTAACGTTAATAAAACACGTTTAACTTTTACGCACCAGACAGAAGATGTGTGCGTTTGCAAAACAGTGAAAGAACAATATCAGCAGGATGGACATGAGCTTTCCTTTTCACTTCTGCATCACTATTTATGGTCAAAATATAACTTTTTATAGACAATAACCCATACAAGCAGCACACTTCCTGCCTATTGTGCTTTTCTACTCAGAGGTGTAACAATTTTCACTGCCAAGTGAGCTGTGTTGTACTTGAGTAGCCATGCTGAATTTGGTTACCTTGCTTGCCCTATGATTTATTTATTTTTTTTTTAAAAGTGTGTGTGTGTGTGTATGTGTGTGTGTGTGTGTGTGTATGTGTATGTGTGTGATTATAATTTTTCTCTATCGCCACCCACGTATATAAATATAAGCACACTTGTCTGGCAAAAAGGTCAATCTTAGGCCTATATATCTATATCGCTCTCTCATGTAGTCACTGGAGACACGCTTGTGTGTAAAGAGCAGACTGCAGTTTAAGTAACTACATTAGGTTACTAACATCAGAAAATCATGAAGTATTCATATTTTATATTTTTCTGGGGTGTAAAAACAAAATTCAGAAGGGGAGAAACAGGCCCTAAAAACACAGATAAGAATTTAATACTAATGAATTAGTTGACTATTATAAGATAGTACATACAAAGGTGTGTGGTGTTTTTAAAAAAAATAATTTTAATATTGTTTATTCTTTATAAGCGTCTATGAATAATATTTTGCATGGATGAAAATAAAACATGAGGTGGCACAAACATGGCTGACATAGTGGACCCTTAAAGCTGTTATGCATGTTCATCACACATTTTTGGCAGCAACAAAATGGCACAGACACACAGAATATGAAGTAAAACATGTTTAATTGAACATATTCCTCTTGGTTATGCACACAAACCTTTCCCACCATCCCTGATAGTCAGCGTGGCTCAGTCACCAGCTCAGTCAGTGTTTCTGGGTGTCCACTTAGAGTACATCCCTCCCTTGCCCCGTGATGTTTGCATCTTCATTGGACGTACATGTTTATAATGTCATTTAAGCAGTTAGTTCCTGTTAAACGTGTGGCTTTTATCTATCTCATGGGCTCAACCCTTTTTCACGATTCTTCTGGTTGTGCAAATGTCTATTTCTGCTCTTTTTCTTCCGTTCCTCTCTGTACAAAGTCATCAGACACTGGCACTTCATGTGCGGAGAATAACCATTGTAAGAAGACCTGCATACAAAGAACAACAGTAACAGAAAAAAAATCTATCACTACACATGCTCAAAAAAATAATACAGTACGTTGCAAAAGTTCACAGTGAAACTCACCTAACACGTAAGCAGCTACTAATTTCTTATTAACACTTAAGTGGAGGTAGACAGGCACTGTGGATTCCTGCTCTCCCAGTGTAGGGAGCATAAGGGCAGCCATACACACTAGACCCAACAGGACGGTTAGCAGGCTGGGGCCCCCTGATGCTGCCCGACTCTCTGTCAAAAACACAGTTTACACAGCATTACTAGTCATAAACTTAGCTCTCTACTGCTACCTAGTGACATAAAAAGGAACTGCAGGTTCTACCTACTGAATACTAAGAATACATCCATTTTCCATAATGCTTATCCTACAAACGGCTGTGGTGTGGGATAAGCCTGTGCCAGGGAGCGGGGGACACCTTGGACCAGGTGCCAACCCATCAGCACCCAGGGCACAATCACACACACTACAGACAATTTGGAAATGCCAACAAATCAGCCTACAATGCATGTCTTTGGACTGGGGGTTAAAGCAATGCAAACATGAGCACACATGATGCAGTATTAGACCATAAGCACATCATAATGAAATTAAAGTCGAATCCCGGACATTTTCTCAAATTTAGAAATCTCGGCCGGACGCTTTTTTAAGATCTGAAAAAGTGGACATGTCTGGGGAAAAAGAGGACGGTCAGTCACCTCAACAAAAGCATTTCAGAGAACAATTTGTGTTCATTTCTACCAAATTAAATAAACTTATTTGTGCATGCACCAGGAGGTTGCTCATGTGAGTCACGACTGGTGAGAGAGAACCAGAACTATAATCAAGCAGCTGTCTATATTGTGTTATGTCAAAAGATTAATTTATTTGGTTTTAAATGAAAATAAAAAAAAGTAATCCTGACAGTATTCCCATTTTTTACTAAATGTACCTGTAATCTGATTACTTTGTTTTTTGACGTAACTGTAACGGATTACAGTTACCATTATTTTGTATCCTGATGACGTAACACTGTTCCATGTATTCCATTACTCCCTAAGCCTGGTATTTACTCAGGTTGAGTTATGTTTACTCAATTTACTCAGGTTAAAAATGTATTGCATTTATTCAGGTTGCCTTTGTTTTATGTTGTATCTCATTTGAAGATCTAAAACTATTTAGTATGATATACACAAGAACAGAAGAAATCAAATACTTTTTCACAGCACTGTAGTTGTGTTCGTTGGGTCAGAATCCCTCGCTGTCAAGAACCAATAATGGCTGTTATTTTCACTCATCTAGGTGCTGCTAGTAATATACTCCTCATGCTGAATTTTATGTTTATATTATATTTACATTTATGGCATTTGACAGACCCCCTTATTCAGAGCGACTTACATTTTATACATACAGAGTTAAGGACCTTGCTCAAGGGCCCAGCAGTGGCAGCTTGGTAGTGCTGGGATTTGAACTCACGACCGCCTTCTGATCAGCGGTCCACCGTCTTAACCTCCGAGCTACCACTCTACCACTGTTTTATCAGGTTGCTTGCATTGTAAGAATATACTGTAGTTCCTCCTCTTGATATTTTTGCTGAGCACAGTTGTTTTGCAGTCTGTTTTGCTTTAATTACCATCATTAATCATGGACTACTTTCAGACTGCTGTCATTTTGTGCCGTCTGCTCATTAGTACGACAACGTACACTAGGCTTACATCACATAGGGTATCGGGTGGCAGCGGATGTTGGCATCAGACCACTTTTTAGTAGTACAAATTGATGGGCATGGTACTGGACCGATACCTGATACTGTTATTGATATTGATTGGATCCCTATGGAATACTAAATTTAATTCCTTCCAAATATAATTCAAATTAAAAAAATAAATATCTCTATATATTAAATGCATGACCGTGTTCCACAATATCTAAACCAAGGGTTACAATTAAGTTCAACTTAAAGTAATCAGCTTAAAGCAACACATTAATATCCTGCTGCAATGGAAATCAAAAGGGGATATATTTGAATCTCCACCAAACACACTCTGTACACATGACTCACACATGCTTATTCACGATTCAAGTCTCATGAGATTTCCCAGGTCTTGTACAAAGTATCACTACCTGTCTGGAATGCAGTCTGCTCAAAGAACAAGCTATCAGTGAGCTGCTCCTTCATCCTGCGCTCCTCCTCCTGCGGCCGGCTTTGTGGCTGCTCCTGAGCTGCTGAGGGCAGCAGTGTGGCCATCACTTCCTTCCGGCCCAGAGCTTTCCTCTGGCTCTGCTCAGACACCTGCAGCCGGAACTTATCGATCACGCCATAGTGGCAGGCCCGCACGTCTCGGTGCCGGATCACTCTGTGCGGTGGAGGATACGGCAAGAGGTCAAAGTGAAAAGATTTACAAATCAAGGGGTCATGGGAGAAAAAGAAAGCACACAGTCCTTCACTTCTAGGTTTTTAATTGATCAGGGTCTAAATAACAATATGGTCCTTACCAACTTCTATAAAACAAATAAATAACCTCAGGTGACAACAAGGAAACATAACGGATTTCAATATATTGTCTTTTTTTTCTCTCCAAAAAGTAAACCAATATTCAGAAAGTAGCTGGGGAAAAAGAATTACACCCTATAATTCAGTAACATGTACAACCACCTTTGAAGTAAACGTTTCCTGTCAGAGTTTCAGCGTCTCACATTGTTTTTGGAGACATTCTTTACAGCATTGCTTCAGTTCATTAATGTTTGTGGGCATTCATTTATGAACAGCTCTCTTCAGATGCTGCCACAGTATCTCAGAGGAGATTATGTCTGGACTTTGTCTTGGCCATTTCATCACCGTGATTTTTTTTCTTCTTTAGCCATTCAGATGTTGGTTTGCTGGTGTGCTTGGGATCATTGTCCTGTTGCATGACACAGTTTCAGCCCAGCTTAAGCTGCTGGACAGACGACCCCACACTTCTCTCAAGAATATTCAGGTATAAAGGAGTTCATCGTTGTCTCAATGGAGTGCTGCGGGAACGCGTCCTAAAACCCAGAAACGAGTTAGCATTTTAGCACTTCCGGTTCCATCTTCCTGAAGTCAGTGGGGTTTTTGAATGGGTTTTTGATTAAATGCCTGAAATAAGGTCTGTGGTTTACACAAGCTCAAGATACTTTCACGTTTTATTCTATGACATAAAATACATCTGTAATACCTCACTTGTGATTTTTTTTTTTTACAAGTCTTGAAAAAGGTTGTTGCTAACAAGTGGCTAAATGGGACTACAGAGGTTGTCGGGGACATTAAACGTCATCACGCCGAACAGGAAACTCATCTACTACAGTACAGCCTTGTTGTGTTTATACTCACGCTTTTGCAAACTATTCCAACTTGTAGATTTATAACTTTTGTAGTGTTTTTTCAAATTGTAGTGCTATAAAGCTTCGTGGTGGTGACGTTAAAGCCATGCGACTGTGGTGTAGTTCGTTTATAGCCTATCTTTAGCTTTTTATTTATGGCGATTGTATTCAGGCTTCAAAATTCATAACGTGTTCATTTGTGAAGATTACCTTAATGAACAAAAATGTGTATGATTCATAAACGTTTGTTGGTCACAGAGCTTATTTTATGCAATAATCCAAACGCCACTGGTAAAATCTTATTGGCTTTTTGTCGAGGAAATCAGGGTGATGCTAACTTCCGGGCTGGCCTACAAAACGAGGTCATTTTTACAGCACTAAATGACTCCCAGGTCCCAAGTTTCCCAGGACATGTGGCTGCAAAAAAGCCCAAATCATCACCCCTACATCACCATGCTTCACAGTTGGTATGTGGTTTTCGTCAAACATGGCGCTCCTGAACTCCACCTTGGGCTCATCAGTCCAAAGAATATTGTTCCAGAACTTTTGTGGTTTGTTCAGACGCAATGTTGCAAACCTAAGTCGTGCTCCATATTCTTTTTGGAGAGAAGGGGCATTTCCCAGTGCCACCCTTCCATGAAAGCCATACTTGTTCAGTTTTTTTCTGATCGTGCTGTCATGGACATAAACATTTAATGTGCTTATAGTGGCCTATAGGTCACATGATGTAGTTCTTGGGTTTTTCTTTATATCCCTGAGCATTAAACAGTCTGACCTTGGACTGAATTTGCTGGGATGCCCACTCCTGGGAAGATTGGCAACCGTCTTGAAAGCTCTATTTGTAAACAGTCCTTCTCACTGTAGAATGATGAATTTCAAATTATTTGGAGATGGCCTTATAACCCTTCCCAGATTGATGAGCAGCAACAGTTGCTTCTCTGAGGTCATGGCCGATCTCCTTTCTTTTTGGCAAGATGTGGACACACACCCGAGTGCTCCAGAACACACGACTGCCAAAAGTTCTCCTTTTATAGAGGTAGTCACACTTCTCAATGATTAACTAATCTTCATTAATAACACCTGGCTGCTAATTTCTCTCTTAATGATTGTGGAAATAGGAAGTTTATATTTATCTTATTTTTATATCTTATTTTTCCCCCAACCTGGTTTCTAAATATTGGTTTACTTTTTGGGAAAAAAATGTATACATATTGAAATCAATTGTGTTTTTTTTTGTCACCTGAGATTATCTGTTTATAGAAGTTGGTGAGGACCATACAATTATTATTTAGGCCCTGATCAATAAAAACATAGAATTGAAGGAGGGTGTACTTTCTTTTTCCCCATGACTGTATGTTCTATTTATGCCAAAATAATTAACTGTCAAATTCAATACTAATAATAATCATATCATACATTGTATACCTATCACAACTTCTCTAATTACTCTTTTTTTCCTAATTACATTCTCCTACTTGCATAAGTTCATTTTAACCTGGTGTTAAGAAAGACGATCTTCACGAACATGCAAAATCACCAAAAGCTGATTTTGGATACTGTCACGAGGCAGATGCCCAAACATTTTGTGCACATTTTTTTTGCGTTAAGACAATGTTAATACTAAAGATGTACTTTTTTCCTTCTTTAAAATCTACACATATGTATACCCAGTTTTTGGACTATAAAATTAAAAGTGATGGCTTGGATCAACAATTTATCCCTTGTTAAGTGGTGAACTGGAAGTGACAGTTGAGAAACTCATTAAGTAGCTTACATGTCTACACAGCATTGTGGTTTCACGGCACCGGTGGCATCCACTACCGCATATTTATTTGGTGCGGTGCACAGAACTGAGGATGTAAAACAAACAGTTACATGAGTGCACCATTTATACTACACTGAAAGCCATATATGTGTCATATATTGTATATTATATAATATAAGTCATATATTGCTTGCAGACTTGTGTTAATCTTACCTTTGAACTTGAGTGCAAACTCATATGGGTTGTAGAGGGTAAGCACCTGCTTGTGTGAGGCCTGCTCATCTGCATAAAAAAACAGCTCGGTGGGGAACACAAACACTGGAAGTCTTCCTTCCACTAGGTCGGGCTGCCGGCTGTGCTGCTGCATTGGCACAGACTGAGCGAACCTAGCCCTTCAGCTTATACTCTCTTTTTGACTCAGAGTGCGCAGAAGCTACCTTAAACATCAGTTGGCCTTGCTCACTCAGTTCCTTTGCAGCATGATGATTAGCCTAAAAAACAAAGCAAAATATAAGCAAAGTTTATACTTTTTTTTTCTTTTTCTAAATTCCTAGTAACAAAACATGAGTCAGTGTACCAAACGTATTGTGGCTCAATGAGCATTCTAACAGTTCAGTGAATTATGCTTTTTAGAAAAAAAGATCTATGGGTGTAGAAAATGAAGGATTTATACTGATTAGCGATAACATTAAAACCACTGACAGGTGACGTGAATAACATTGATTTTCTCTTTACAATAGCACTTGTCAAGGGGTGGGATATATTGGGCAGCAAGTGAGCAGTCAGTTCCCAGAAGCAGGAAACATGGACAACCATAAGGATCTGTGCGACTTTGACAAAGTCTAAATTGTGACGGCTAGGCGTCTGGGTCAGAGCATCTCCAAAACGGCAGGTGCTGTGGGGGTGTTCCTGGTATGCAGTGGTTAATACCTACCAAAAGTGGTCCAAGGAAGGACAACCGGTGAACTGGCGACAGGGTCATGGACACCCAAGGCTCACTGATGCACAAGGAGTGCAAAATTTGACATGTACCACCTAAAGATGGTTGCAGACCAAGAACATCCCTTCATGGCAACGGCATTCCATTCAGCAGGATAATGCACCCTGTCACACTACAAAAATCGTTCAGGAATGGTGTGAGGAACATGACAGAGTATTCAAGGTGTTGACTTGGCCTATAATTTCCCCAGATCTCAATTCTACCAAGCATCTGTGGGACGTACTGGACAAAAACAGTCTGATCCATGGAGGCCTCACAACAACTTACAGGATTTAAAGGATCTGCTGCTAACGTCTTGGTGCCAGATACCACAGCACACCTTCAGCAGACCTTGTGGAGTCCATCCCTCGACGGGTCAGAGCGGTGTATATATTAGTCATAATATATTTTTATAATACATTTTTTTTTCTAAAATCCCATCTGCCCAAGAGTGTAAATATGGTCTTACAGGTACACTTAGCATATGTACTTTGTAGGTATACAATCACTATTTGTGTGCCCTTCTCTACCCTGTATATCAACCGCAAGTGGTGGCACAGATATTCTCAGCACAGCAGTGACAGGGTAGCGGGTGTGGCACTGGTACGAGTGAATAAAGCACAGTTGTTTATAATAAATGCACCTACCTTGTATGTCACAGTTAGAGATGTACACATTCGGCTCGTTATATCCAAAACCAACCCAGCTAGTAGCTCAACAAGTGAGCTTGGCAAGCTTCTGCTCCCTACATTCTCCAAATCATCAGTGGTCAGTAGACTATTCTCAGGAAAGACACTGACATCTGAACAATCGGAGCAACACTGCTGTGCCTAATATACTCATACCAGTGCCGCCACACACACACACACACACACACACACAGGGAGCTATGCTTGTATGATTGTGGTGCTGAGAATGGTCCAAAATAATCCCTGGTCAGTGGAGATTCTGTGCATGTACAGGGTGTAGAAACAAGGTATATGTAAACAAAAATCATGAAACCCCAAGCAGTTGTGTATGTTTGTTTGTTTGTTTTTGTTCATTCCTGGACATATTCTTTGCCAGACACTGAATAAAAGTAAACCAAACAGCCTCTAAGACATCTCAGAATATTTGTTAACGTTTTAAGCGTTTGGCAAGTCCTCATAACCATGGCAATTACACGTGGCTAGTCACATGATCGTGTTTACACGCATATCTGACGCGTGCGGTATTCCGCGATACTTTCTACATTTACTTCAAGAACTCAGTAACGCATAACATGTGCGTGAACCAGATGGTAGATTCAGGTGTAAATAAACTTTTTTTTTCTTGTCAAAGTACTCAAACGGATGACGAATGCCTTTAGAGTAAACGACATGTTAGCGATACATTAATAAACATGAATGTTGTTCAACCTACTGCGCGAGGAGCTAGCGAGAGCTAACAACACACCAGAAATTACATGCTAGATGATCAGGACGCTGTTGCGAGATAGCACTGGTATCACACCAACAATCGTGGTCTAACATGTTTGTTGACAGACTGTCGTGTTGTCAAAACTGGACTAACCAGCTAGTATTTGGTGAACATGAGCTATATCCTTACAAATAGCTAACGCAGCTTCAGCAGCCTGTGTGATGTAGAAACTATGACGTTGGCTATATTCGTGATTTCTTTTTAACGTTATAACCAATTTTTAACTAGGATGATCATGGTGAATCTGTTAATATGAAGATTATAGCATAAAATCAGTCCAAATAACGGCGTGTTAATCCAGATATGAGCTTGTATATATGTGTATATATCTCCTGCCATACAGCTTGTTGATCAGCTGGACCTGCTAGCTTGATTAAATGATGCATTTCCATATTAACCCGGATGGACGTAGTTGTAAGAAAACATTTTATTATATGGTTACATTCACATCACTGTCTTAACTGAGTAACAGGAAGAATTTACCTTTGTCTCGACTATTATTGTTGATGCGAGGTATTGTGCAAATCCCACCCTTGTTTTCCTTTTTTCTTTGTCGGTGCGCTGCGGCTCGCGCACTGAATTCTGGGATGCCGGAGGGCGTTCGTTTCGTTCTATGACGCAATGACGCTACATACAATAACTATGGACATGCTGTCCTTCTTCCCTGCCTATAAAGTATCCGTCTGATCTAGAACTGTGGACATGCTGTCCTTCTTCCCTGCCTATAAAGTATCCGTCTGATCTAGAACTGTGGACATGCTGTCCTTCTTCCCTGCCTATAAAGTATCCGTCTGATCTAGAACTGTGGACATGCTGTCCTTCTTCCCTGCCTATAAAGTATCCGTCTGATCTAGAACTGTGGACATGCTGTCCTTCTTCCCTGCCTATAAAGTATCCGTCTGATCTAGAACTGTGGACATGCTGTCCTTCTTCCCTGCCTATAAAGTATCCGTCTGATCTAGAACTGTGGACATGCTGTCCTTCTTCCCTCTCTATAAAGTGTCCGTCTGATCTAGAACTGTGGACATGCTGTCCTTCTTCCCTGCCTATAAAGTATCCGTCTGATCTAGAACTGTGGACATGCTGTCCTTCTTCCCTGCTTATAAAGTATCCGTCTGATCTAGGAGAAGTCAGAAATATATACACACAAAGAGATAGACTAAGTTTGTCATTGGATTAGAGACGAATACAAAAAAAAACAACACTTTATGCAATAGTCTACTGCTTCCTCCTTCAAGGGCAATTCCCCTCTATTGTACTATAAACCAACATGAGATGCAAACAGAGTTCACAAGAAATATGAGGTTACTTTCTTTCCAAGACAAGTCATTTCAAAACTATATAATTAGATTTCACCTTACTGTTAGGATATGCTTAACAATGCTGACCTGCACAATGGTTGGACATTTGTCTTGTAAAGTACTAGATTGTAGCAAACTAGGCTACTGTTTACTATCTGTGGCCACAGTGCCCTTGGGGATTCAACTTCCCACCTTGGAAGCAAAGACAATGTAGTACTTTAAAATGGCTCATAAATATATATTGCCAGGATTCATTGTGCTCTCAATTTGATGGAAGACTAGACACATACTATAAGCATAAAATGAATCGCAGGTTGCCAAACAAATGAGAAGACATGACAAGAAAAACAAGGCTATTATCACCTACAGGACAAAGGCAGGTCTTTTCTGTGCATATCCTACCTGCATAAATAAGCTACCTAAATAATAAATAAATGTTGAATGAAAGAAAGAAAGTGTGCAGAGTGTAACTGCAAATATTCAGTTAGTTGTGCAGTGCACTCTGTACAAGACTGCCATCTTCACCAAATATATATTTTTTAAAATAATGAATATGTATAACAGCAATAATTTGAAGGAGCACGCCATATTGTGAGCATATTATTAGGAGCAATTAATCCGACGATGAATACTGTGTGCACGATACGTTTACATTTCGAGTTTAAGAAAGTTCAACAAGAAAACCCCCAAAATGTGTTATCATGGCTGGGTCGACTGTGGGCGGGGCTTCGCTAACTGTTCCATGAAGCTGTCCTAAAGAGAAGCTATAAAAATGTGACGTGGATCTCCGCTTCTCATGGACAGTGTTCTAAGTAGCCTTCTGGAGTCACATCGAAGAGATATGAACATAATAATGTCCTTTACAGCCTTTACCAGCACACACCCTTCTTACACTTCTTAAATGCTGAAAATGATCTGGTTATCAGTTTTAAACCCTCCTGGCCACGTGAGGCACGTATGTCGTAGGGATTATATGATTACATCTCGTTATCGTTTCATGTGTTGTAAAAACCGGGCAGGATCTCCCCCCTCCCCCACTTCTGCAGTGTTCGTTATTGCAAGGGGCATGTACATGCATGAGTCCATAGTATTTGTGAAGCATAATTTACGAGAAGCTCCTAATGAGCAATGCTTTTGAGCTCTCAAAGCAGTCCTGCACTGCAGCTTGAAACGTGAACATGGCGGTTTTCTGTGGAGATAAACAAGAGCAGGTAAAGGTTGAGGGATAGGCGCAATGATTATAAAAATCGTATTGATGAGATCTTCATCAAGACATTAAGTCCTATTAAAGGACGACGAATTATTAATATATATATATCTCTATATATCTCTCTATATATCTATATATATAGTATATATGTGTGTATATATATATATATATATATATATATATATATATATGTGTGTGTGTGTGTATATATATATATATATATATATATATATATATATATATATATATATATGCACACACACACACACACACACACACACACACACATATATACAATACGCATGCCTGTTCTAGTGTATGATCCAATGGCGTATGATACTCGTGTTTAGAACTGAAGTGAAGCGCCCGACGTGCCTGCGGTCCACCCTCACACCAAGAAGGAAGAAAAAGTGTGAGGCGGGTGAGAAACACTCAAAGGCCTCATTGCATATTCATGACCCAGGGGCGTGGCCACTGTGGCTTGGCTCAGCCAATGGGGCGTGAGCGGCGGAGCGAGGGCGTGTCAGTCTGTTCGGAAGAGAAGTTGTGTGAGCGCGAGCCCCAGCACTGCTCAGAAAAGACAGATAGAGAGTCAGGCGGCGGCAAAGGGTGGCAGTGCGACCCTCTTTTTGAGGGGGGGTCTGATTATAACAAAATATAACACACCATATATGCATGCCCAGGCCGGTCATATGCCGATCATAGGGATTTTAGTAAACATCTAGATATATATCTATACATTTCAAAATGCCTATTTTACTTTTCCTGATAGACACGTCCGCTTCTATGAATCAGCGCACATATTTGGGTACGACGTATCTGGACATTGCTAAAGGCGCGGTTGAGATCTTTATGAAGGTAAAGAATAATTTTACCCCGACTTTTACCGCTTACTGTTGTACCTTGTGGCAGTTAAGGATCCCTGTGATAGGATCAAGTCGAAATTAATGTGTATTGTTTCGTTTTCTTTAACAGCTGCGTGCCCGAGACCCGGCTAGTAGAGGCGACAGGTACATGCTAGTTACATTTGACGATCCGCCATACGGAGTAAAGGTAAATAAATGCTGCTAAATTGTTTGTATGTGGTTAAATCGTAGATTTTTTTTTCTGACAGTGAGACTCTACTGTCCCTTTGGTTCGTAGCATCGGGTCAGACGGCTTCCCGGTGACGAAAACGGCTATTTTTTGTTAAAATACCCGCAGACGCGAAGCAGCGCAGCCTCTGAACATGGCGGACATTTTGCTTTTGTGTTGGGAAGCTCTCGGGCGCTTAGATGGAGGCGGAGAGATTTATTATCTACCGTGACGTATCGCGTGACGCGACGGTGGGCTAACTCGCCCCGGATTGGACAAGCGATCTGCCCTTCTCCGTCGAGCCCGCCTCCCTCGGCGCGCTGTGGCTGACCTCTGCGCTTTCTTATTGGCCAATAAAGACTAAACAAATCAAAACTGATTTGATTTGTGAAAAGCCATCAATAAGAAAATGAGAGTGCATTTCACTCAGGGTATTGTCCCCCCCCCCCCACATTGGTTAATTTTTCATGGACTACAGTGTTGATATAGTCGAGTGCATATTTATAATAACAAACATCAGTTTTCTGCCTTCTCCATTCACTTACTTCTCTCCATTTGAGTACATGAATCACCCTCCCATTTTGAGACTGTTTCCCAATGTCAAATCCCATGAAACCACATAACAAATTGCCTTCTACTAAAGTTACATGATTTGCATTTCTTAAGCAAGTATCCTGACAGAGATGGAGAGTTCACATCGCAGTATGTAACCTACACAAGGTGATACTGACGTTACATGATTTTGGTCTGGCTTCCTTTTTCCCTTCCAATTTTCAGACTGAACATCTCAGTTTTCACAAAGCCCACTGAACTTTAGAATTGGCTACTGTAAATAAAATATGTTGCTTTAATAAACCAATATAGCTTTGATGAACAGAAAGAACTCATTCAGCATTAATAACACGTGCAAAGGCAAACCCAAGTGATCAAACACACCTTTAAAAAACATTTTTTTATTAAATAAATATATATGGATCATTCCTTAGTAACATATAAGCTCAGGCGTTTTGCACCCTTTTGTAATTGCAGCTCAAAAGCGTAATAGTGGTTGAATTATGTAACATAAATACGTCAAATACATTCACTTTTCAAGGTTACTATAGGTACATATGTACACTTGAGAGTACCTCCTCAGTCATAAACATTTACAACCTGAGAGAAACTATTTGGCACCATTTTCCTAAGAGTGCAGCAAGAGGAGTTTGTTTTTCTGGTTCCATTTCACTTCTTTTATCTCACACATTTAACATAATAACTTCCCACAATCTGTCAGCAGGCCAAGACTTGCGTTGCATTTCAGTTACATCGTGAACGCATACCATTTCTATTAGTTTCACTGTAGTTACTAAATAATTCATATTTAGTAACTCAGTAATATGCTTTCCCACGAATAATGAACAACAATGCACAATAAGCTGAGGGTTTAAGTGGTTAAGAAGCACATGATAAATACTTCTGAAGAATATCCTTCATATCCTTAAGGATACCAGGAGATCCTTACATTCTGTGCAGAGAATCAGTGTAAACATTTATTATAGCGCAACACATTTCTGCAGCACAGTTTGTGGTGGACTGTATCGAAGCGCGTTTTTATTTGCACAATAGAACTAAACGCTCTGCTTTTGTCCTGACGTGGATTTCAGGATCTGTGGATGTGACTTGCTGCTGCATGTACAGTTGTGTCCTTCATTAGCTGGTTGACATTGACAATGAGAATGGCTTCATTCCCAGGCAGTTCATTAGTGTTTTCTCTCTGGCAGGTGGCCAGGCACTCTCTTGGGGGCTTTTCTAAACCCACACTCCTTTCCAGGCTTATCCTAGAAAGTCTGAAACTACTTTTTTTTTCAGTGCCTCACAACCTCATAAAGTACGGTAGTCTCGTAGTTAGAATAGGCCTCTGTTACAGCAGACTTATTTCCATACATATTATATACACATCCTGTATTGTTCATTGTGAGTTGGACAACGGAAATTTGTTGATTCTTTTTTTTGTTCATTGTTTGTAGTCCTCCAAGGCATCTGTTCAGATTGCTATTAAGCATTATAAGATGCAACAGCTCACTAAGCTGTGATCTGTGTGTGTGTATGTGTGTGTTTGCTATTCATGGCCAGCTTGTCCCGCCCACCTGTTTAAAAGCACTCTTCTCAACCAAGCTTTACCATCTCTGAATTAGTCACCACGCTAACCCAGTTCTCAACAACAACAATACACTTTGTAAAAGACAACAGAGCAAGATAGAATCTGGCTACAGTGTCTGAGAGAGTAGCCTTTTAATTTCCTGTCAATTATTCATGAGATTTTCAGCAGCTAGTCAGTGAAGAGTTGCATTGAGCTTCCGGCTCTGACAAAGCTCTCTTTTCTGGGCAGTGTGCTTCACTTGTCTCATTCTCGGACAGGCAGATCCTTATTCTTAGTCCTGTCCTTTTTCTGAAGTTGTATTCTCATACATTTAAAAAAAACTCCTTCCCTCAGCTGTACGTTGGGGATCATGGTGGTGCTGCTTTCAAATGATATATTTTGGGCTTCATTTCTGTATTATTGCATGGAAAAGAAATCTACAGAGTTACATAAATGTAACTACTGTTTTGTGCAATGAGATGGAGAAATGCTTGCACGTGGAATGAGCTTTGCAGATGATGATTGTGTTCTTTTTTTAAGCTGAAGTAGATGGGCAGACCTCACAGGCTTTCACTGGAAATGGAAATGTTTCAAACGATGACTGTATTTATGGGAGACTTCTAAAAATATGAGGTTTTTCTGTCTTATCTTGCTATGAATCAGGCTACTAGAGGAGAATTTGGAGTTTTGGAATTTGGAATTTTAGGAGTTATTGCTACCACTTATACTCTTAACTTTTTCCTCATTCTGGGGTTCCGTCCAGTGTAGGTTTTATGTGGTTTGGTCAGCACACCTCATTCTGTTTCTTAAGTGCTTTCACTCCAAGCATGAAGAGGGACATGGAATGCTGGGAAAATGCCTGTCATATTTATGGGTCAGGACCTTGTTCTATTGCCCCAGATACAGAGGAGCTTTTTCTATGGTTTAACCAGCTGTCATTACATCACAGCGTCACAGTTACAGTTTTAGCCTACATATCACCGTCATCTCTTCACACATGACAAGCACCTGCAGATCATCAACATTTTTTTTGGTACAGATCAAGAGGCTGAACTCTGTTTATGAGTTGACTAAAAAAAAATGGCAACCTGATCTTGGAACAAAGCAGACCCACAGGGAGAGTATCTCCCAGTAGCACTTTCTTGTACAATATGCTCCGGTATCTAACACACACACTACACTCCCAGTTAACAGAGAACATCCAGTAGCACACAGTATTATAACATTCAAAACGTATTCAGTAGTATTCAAGAAGGTTTGGGCTGTAACGTTTCAAAAATAATGTTCCTGTAATGTTTGAAACATTTGCTGTAATAGTGGCTTGCTAAAACATTCCTTACAAGTTTCCAGGAAGACAAAAAAACCCGGAAGTTATGGACAAGTTACTATTAACGATCCTGTAACAAACAATTTGCAGCAGCATTGTAGGAATCTTTATAAACGGTATATACAAATGTTCAGAACACCCAGAAAACATGACCTACTGACTGTTCTTTAAACTAAAACTTCCTACAGCCATAATGCGCTGAAAATATTTAAGTAGCCTAAAGCGTTAGCTGTGTTGTTACCACGGTCACGTCACATGCAATCACTAACCTGTTTCATTTAACTAGGCAATATTTTCTAAGCTGAGATCATAAGATAAAGGCTAAGCATAAGGACAAGTCTCCACGACGGTTTCTTAGTTTGGTGACATTTGGAGGCAATCTTATACGAGGTCTTCTTGGCAACGACAGTAAATTTATGAGCGTTTAATGAGCGTTTGAATCAGTGAAAACAAAATGCTAATTTGAAAGACAGATACAGATCGACACATGCTATTTTATCACAGTATTCTGACATTAGAAAGTGCTATGAAAGTTTAGGCAATTTTGTTTTATTTTATTGCATGCTGTCTGAGTCTGCCCCAGGTTGTCACAGGTCTGGTTCTGCCAAGATGATTCCTGCTGTTCCATCACAGGCGCTGTATTTATACGGGTGCTGGTTTTCTCATAACCGCGGCTTAACAGGGAACAAGTCCTTATCTGTCAGTTTATGCTGTGCAGCTCATTTGTACTAGCCACCTGTCTTGCGTTTGGATAAGAAACACATAGTCATGTTTTGGGTTGTGTATTAATGGCACTGTGCCTCTGCTCTGCTCGACTTGTGTCTCTCTGTGAAAGAAAACGATTATGGATTAGTGTATGAGCTAAGTGCAGGTGATGTTTACCCCCTTGTTGATCTCAGTAGATTTGAGTTTGATTTGACACTCACAGATATACCCACAGTCTGATGTATAGTGTTTCTGACATAAAATACAGAGGAATCTAATGAACAAACATGGTGCAGGACATAGACATGTGTCTCTATCAGCGACTGGTGTATGCAGTCCTTGTTTTATTCAGTTGGAGACTCTTTCCAGCTCTCTGTTACTGTTTGCAAGAAAAGGACTCTGATTGCAGTCCCACCTGTTGATGAATTGTTAAAGTAGATGGAAAGAAATATAGAATTGGCAGTAACAATAGGTACTCTAACTGAATTATTGAGTGCCACTGACGACACCTGCACTCTTTTGTGTGTGTTGGTTTTCGAAACATACGCAAGCCCTGAAATGACCTCAAACCCTGAGATGTCAAATATGTGTGCGCTCGATTCTTATAGGAACCATCCCCATACCCAGCAGTATGTTCAGGGTGAGCTGTCTCAGTGTGAAGCACTGCAGGATCTGACCTGTCACTCTTGTGGGGATTCATTCACCCTACATGCACATTTACGTCTAATGCACTGATTTCCTCCTAATGAATAATTGAATTTTGGTTACGGGCCATAAAGCACATTTGTTTCCTGGGAAGTGAATCTGCGATGTCATGTGCACACAGAATGAAACAGCTCTATGTTAATGCACTGTGTTATTATGAAGACAGAAACATTTGCACAGCAACGGTAAAATGATTTTTCAAGAGATGAAAGCAAATTCAATTGAATTCAATTTTATTTGGATGTGTGAATTTATCCCTATTGAGCAAGCCGGTGGCGACGGTGGCAAGGAAAAACTCCCTAAGATGATATTAGGAAGAAACCTTGAGAGGAACCAGACTCATAAGGGAACCCATACTCATCTGGATAACGACGGGTAGTGTGAAAGTAAAAGAAAGTTCATTATGGTTTTTATATGAAGTCTGTTTTGTTGAACTAGTCCACTGTTCACTAAAGGAGACCTGAGTGAAAAATTGTATGTGGTAATTGCAGTCCTAAGGCCATAGTAGCGACCGTAGTCCCAGCAACCACAGCGAGAATATCCATGTGGAATTGAGGTCCAAAACCATTTAATGGTACTTCAAGCGGTACCAGCCTAAGCAATCGCCGGGCTGTAGCCTCCAGCTGATCCAAATCAGATCATGGGCTATATATCTGGATTGTATCACTGAACTTTTGGATGCCTACACACACACACACATACACACAAAACTTTTGTCTTACTATCATTGTAAGGACCTTCCGTTAACAATTATTATTACAGCTAAATCATTCTATGCTACACCTAAACCTCAGCCTAACCTTAACCTCAGCAAGCAAACGGAAGGCTTTTTTAGTTGTTGTTGTTTTTTTTTTTTAAAAAAAACCTCATTTACATGTTCCCCACAAGGACAAAACTGTCAGGTATTCCTATGCTTTTTGGGGACATTTGGTCCCTGCCAAGATATAAAATCATGTCCACACACAGCTTATCCTATCTCTCAATGGATCCTGTCCATTTTCTCTCTGTCACTTCCGCATTCCCTTTTGTGCTCGGTAAGCCTGCGGGTCATCCGTAGATTAAGCCTAATGCTGTAACAGTAAGGCACTTGACCTCACTGGAGGAAACAGCGAGACAATCCACAGACAGCCTGTGCTGTCCTGAGTAGGCTTTGATCGCGTTTTGTAATACATGTCATCTGATACTGTGTGCGAGGCTGCATGTGTTTGTGTCTTCACAGCGCTGCAGCATGACCTAATGCTGTCTCTCTCTTGCTCTTGCAGTGCTTTGCGTCTTTTGTGAAACCTTTTTCTGTGTGTGTGTGTGTTTGTGTGCATCATAGGCAGGCTGGAAAGAGAACCACGCCACCTTTATGAGTGAACTAAAGAATCTGCAGGCATGTGGACTGACCACTCTTGGTAATGCTCTCCGAACTGCCTTCGACCTGCTCAATCTCAACAGACTGGTGTCTGGCATCGACAACTATGGCCAGGTATTAATGACACTCTCATTCATCCTCTGAAGTGGAAAATAAGCGGTGGAGCCAAAATGACGCCTGGTCTGAGCTTCCAAAAAATCAGACACCATTAAAAGAAAGATGTTGAAGCCGTGGTTTCATATTTAGGGCTGTATGATGATGGCAAAAATAATAATGATTTTAAAAAAAAATTTGGTAAATATTGAAATCATTATTATTTATCCAATTATTCGGAAGCAAAATAGTTTTACTTCACTTTAAAAAAAAATTCTAAATCTCATAGACTGCTCGTTAATCAAGTATTAATTAATACGAATTTTGTTTACTCAATTTTGTTGATCACCATCACAGTATATACAACCAATTAAACAGAAACCTACAACAGGGGTCTTTGAATGGTCTTTGACTAGTTAAGGATTTTTTAGCATTCAGTAGGGGTTCTACTAGCAAGGGACAATACAACAAGTGCTCAAGTTGTGATTAAATGCACTAATGTTAGCCACTCAGCTAACTTTATCTAATCTCACCACACTGTCACGGACAATTAATTGTGGAAGCCAAAAAATTATGTTCATGATTAAAATATATTTCATTGTGCAGCCCAATTTGTACAGCCTATATCGTACATACGAAGTAGTAAGCCATATGGCATTCAGCCACTGATTTCACTGTGTGTCTGAGTGAGTGTGTAATAACTCTTAACCCCTAAAGTACAGTACAGGATATAGATAGAAAATTCAATCACAACACTCTGTCTATTCTCAGCGTAGTCCTGATGTAACCGTCTTTCATCCGCTGCTAAAAACTACTGCGTTCCGTCAGACTGCAATAAATATATTATGAAGAGAAAAGTCAATAATTTTGTAGCTTCAGGGCTGCTGCATTTTCCAGTGCTTCCCACTAAGGAACAATCTTATTTTCATAACTCCACGGGCTAGTGAGTAGATGATAGCACGTCCCAAAGTCTAGGCTGCAGTGTAGATGTGCTGCTTCTCGATCTGTGATGTATTCGATCATAATGCAAAACGGGATAGTCTACATCACCAAAACCCCAAATGGAGATCCAGTAATGTTACGCTTAACCTTTAACAAACTTTGAAGGTACTTGCGCCTTCATATTGCAACACGTTCGTCACATTTTAGATGGGCACAGGGAATTGTGTGCTTTTGAAGACCAGGAAGGATACACTAATTAAACTTAAAACTTAAAACTCTTGGAATGTACATGTATATTACATTTCTTGGCTGTATTAAAATGATGGAACCATATTTGACGTGGCCGACATAGACTACAGACTAGAATTTGGGATGCACTTGATGTTTACTAAAAACATCTTCTGCTATTTTTATGGTGTTGTTACTTAAAATTAAAAAATTGCTGTGGTGTCAAGTTCTTGTTTTAAGACCAGTTTTCCCATTAAGCGGATCTAATTGGTTATGATCTCGTCATGTTTTCCACCCTTGTGTTTTGGTCTGTATCGTGTTAGAAATGTTTGTATATATAATCTTATACTCCTACACACATATTTCTTCGATCGCAGTCAAGTGCTGTAAGAGTGTTTTTCTTTCCCTTCAGGGCCGGAATCCCTTTTTTCTGGAGCCGTCAGTCATCATTACCATAACGGACGGGAACAAGCTAACACACAGCTCTGGAGTGCCAGATGAGGTGATGACCCATTGTTTATACTCTCTGGATTCTGTATCTAAGCTGCGTTTGTATGATTATGGAGGTTTTTGCTCATCTATGTCATCTAGGAATATCTAATAATAGTACATCAAGGGGACTGGACTGTGGTATAACTTTAAAGATTTTTTTCTGTTTATAGCATATCTCATCAACTCTTGTGTGCTCTTGTTCCCATGTCTCCTCAGCTTCACCTGCCTCTGAACTCCCCGCTACCTGGGAGTGAGCTAACCAAAGAGCCGTTCCGCTGGGACCAGCGTCTCTTTGCCCTGGTGCTGCGCATGCCTGGTGCAGCCGTCCCCGACACCGAGCAGCTTGGCAGTGTGCCCAGTGATGAATCAGCCATCACCCAGATGTGCGAGGTTACCGGAGGTACTAGCGCAAGTTTTTTTCAAGCCACTTGAAGGCACTTTTCTCCCCATCACTTGATTTGAAAGTAGCAGAGGAGAGTTATGCCCCCTGTAATGCCCTCAATGTCCTTCACACAGTACTTAGAAGAGCGTCACATGAGTGGTCACATTTTCCTATAGAAACACACTTATCCCTGGCAGTACATACACCAGTTTGATGCTTGCTTAGCCTGTTTCAATTTCTCTTAACTACTGTATACACAGAGTCAAATGGTTTTGCTACTTACCAAAGTTACAGATGGAGACGTTTACAGAGGGATGTGATACATTTAAAATCTTAACAGCGTTTTGCGTAAAATCCTTGTATTCTTTCTTACACTTAGAAGTAGCTTTATTCACATTTTTGTCATGGTTTTGATAAGAAAGTACGGTCAGAGTGTAATGGCTTCTGGGTGTGATATGCTCCTAAAGTTTACAGACAAGTTGACATGTCATCTAACAAACCCGTGCTATTAAAATAATGGAACAACTCTTTAAGATTTCCACGGGGGGAAATGCCAAGGGCAAGTCAGCCAGCGCATGCTAAATTCAGGAAGGAATATTACAAACTGTTTTGCATTTACATCATTTGGATTTGTATAATTCCTATTGAGGTTCAGTTCAATGGATGGTTTGATGGATAAATAGCTATCAAGTAGAATGTAATTTTAATGAATCAGAATTATAATTTAGCAGGTTTGTATATACATAGCAAGTGATCTCAAATGTCAAAACATCTGAATAAGGCACTACATACAATGGATATAGAACTGCAGGTTTTTGTGATGTAAAAAAATGAAACCAAGATAAATCATGTCAGATCATTTTCCACAGCAATCAAAAAAAAAAATCAAAAGAAAAAGACAAAACTTACAATAAACTGGTTACACAAGTGTGTACACCCTTTTATAATGGGGCATGTGACTGTGCCCAGAATGAACCAATTACGTTCAAACTCGTGTTCAAAAGTATTTATCATACATCTGTCATCAGTGAAGTGATTCAGATTAACCCCAAATAAAGATCAGATGTTTCTGTAGGATTTTCTTAACTTTCTTGGTTTCATCGAACTGCTGAAGCCATGGTGAAGCCATGGTCCCAAAAGAGCTTACAATGCATGTACGGGATCTCTTTGTCTAAAAGTATTAATCAGGAGAGGGCTACAAAAGAATTTCCAATGTGAAGGTAATCATCAACAAGTGGAGAAAAAGGCGCACCACAATGATATTACAATGTAAACAGGATATCCCAGGATATCCCTTCAATATTGATGAAAGGGCAAGAAGAAGACTCATCAGGGAGGCTGCCTGGAGACCTACAGCAACCTTAAAGGAACTGCAGGAATATCTTGCAAGTGCTGGTCACTCCCTACATGTGATAACAGTCTCTTGTATTCTTCACATGTCTGGGCTATAGGGTAAGGTTTTTTTCTCGAGAAAAAAGAACATCCAAGCACAACTAAATCACGTCAAACCATGTGCCAAATTGTGTTATGGTCTGAAGGACTTTTAGGGCATAATTCTAAAATATATGTTTGCCGCAAGAACAAGACAGCTTATCACCCAAAGAACACCATGCTCACGGTGAAGCATGGTGGTGGCAGCATCATGCTATGGGGCTGCTTCTGTTCACCTGGGACTGGGCCTCTGGCCAAGATAGAAGGAATCATGATTAGCACCGAATACCAATCTGTTTTGGAACAAAATCTGCAGGCTTCTGTTAAACAGCTGAAGATGAAGAAAAATGTCACCAACTCAATAAAACAATGGCACAAGAAGAAGATCAATGTTTTAGAATGGCCCAGTCAGTGTCCAGATCGAAATCCTATTGAAAACCTTTGGAATGACTTGAAGAGGGCTGTGCACAGGAGATCCCCCTCTCAATTTGATAGATCTGGAGCATTTTTGCAAGGAAGAGTGGAATTACATTGCCAAATCAAAATGTATTCAGTTGGTAGACTCTGAACCAAAAAGGCTGAGTGCTGTATTACAAAGCACATGGTGTTCTCACTGAGTGTTAGTTAAGGGGTGTACTCACTTAAGCACCTTTTTCTTTTTTTCCTAAAATATTCCTATTTGTTTTTCACTTGAATTTTGTTTGTTGTGATATCACATTCAAGGTGGAAAAAAATCTGACACGATTTATCTTGGTTTCATTTTTTTTTTTTTGCATCCAAAAAACATGCAGGTTTAACAGGGCTGTGTAGACTTTTTATATCCGTTGTAGGCTGTAAAAGCCATTATACTGATACCATGCCCAGTATAGTCACTTAAATAAAGAGTCTTTTGGGATTCAGCCTGATACAAGTCAGATCAGGAACAGCAAGAGACATCTTAGCAGAGACTAGGCTCTGATCCGGGACCATTAAGACCTGTCTGCTATCTGTCATTATTGTAATTAGAGTGAATTATACTGATAGTACAGGAGGTCATTTGTACTTGTCCTAACTGAGTGAAAAGACGGTTGCTTTTTCCCCCCTAGTCAGTACCTTTATATTTACAAGTGCATATAGGCCAGAGTCTGCAAACCGAGTATAATGTTTTCCCCCTTGTTTAGTTTCAAAGTATGTTTGGTGCTCAGCACTCAGTAGATATAACACTGCTAGGATTTTTATAGTCTGCCAAATATAAACTATATATTTTCTGTTGTTGTTTTCAAGGTCGGTCATATTGTGTTAGGACACAGAGGATGTTGAACCAGTGCCTGGAGTCTCTGGTGCAGAAGGTTCTGAGTGGAGTTGTTATTAATTTTGAGAAGACGGGCCCAGATCCACCTCCTGTAGGTGAAGGTATGCATCCGGGGATTTTTCACAGCACACTGTTGTTACAATGTGATAAAGTGAACATGGATTACAGGATTGTTTTCCCGGAAGAACTCATTCATGCTACCTGTTCGATACACAGGAGAGAAAGAGGAATTATGTCTGAAATCCAGTGTTATGATGAAATTAAAATCTATTTCAACCCAGTTGAAACATCTCCTTGTAGCATTATAAGAATATTTGATATGATGTCGAAGGATATATCTAAAAACCTTGTAGCGCCTGTTCAATGCGACCAGTTACACATCAGTTGTTCTTTTTTTTGATGTGCAGATGGCCTGGTGGATCCAGTACGACCTCTGTCATCCTTCAGCTCTCAACCTTGGCACAGCTGCCACAAGCTCATATACGTTCGGCCGAACCCCAAAACCGGTGTCCCAGTGGGACACTGGCCGATTCCAGAGTCCTTCTGGCCTGACCAGAACTCTCCGACTCTGGTGAGTTATAATATAAGAGTTATAATATAACTTCATACAACTCATTTTAACTGCCCACGCACTATTCACTCCAGCTGACACTTTTGCTTTTGGACATTATTTAGCAGATTGTCCAGATGTTGCTCTTTATTTATTTTTGCCAGCCAAACACCATGGCAGCAGCAATCAATTAACCTCTAATCCAGTTAGCACACAAGAACTGTGTATTTCCTGCACAAATCTTTCTTGGCTTGGAGAAAGCAGCTTCTCTCTGTAGTCAGCAAGACGTCTGTTGTCGGATAGAGAAATACGTTAATCGTGTGCTCGTTCTAATTTGAAAGCACATGTTGTTTGAGTGAAATGAAATATTTGCACGGAATAGTTCAAAACATTAGTGGACCAATTTTCAAAACACAGAAAATAAGCCTAGTCTCTGTAAAACCCTGAAAGTTGGCTTATGTTATAAAGCCCATCCTAGAGCTTCACTATAACATGTAGAGCGCTAAAAATAACCGAAGGCAAATCGGTAGTATTGGGCGGCTGTGGCTCAGGTGGTAGAGCGGGTTGTCCACTAATCGTAGGGTTGGCGGTTCGATTCCCGGCCCACATGACTTCACATGCAAGACACTGAACCCCAAGTTGCTCCTGATGGCAAGTTAGCGCATTGCATGGCAGCTCTGCTACCAGTGTGTGAATGGGTGAATGAGACATAGTGTAAATCGCTTTGGAAAAAAGCTCTATATAAGTGCAGACCATTTAGTATTGGGCGCAACGTTACAAAAGACAGACTCAGAAAGCTGAATTGGATTAATGTTAATCGAACACTGACTAAGAGAGCAGTTGAGTAATTTTACTAGCCATAATAGCCTGAAGGTGAAACCTGCATCTTATTGTGCTATCTTTGGTGTCCTGCCTTTCCTTGCTGAGAGTGTGACTGCCATCTGATTGAGGCAGAAGCAGTACTCGACCTCGCCTTCTCACTCAGCTGCATCAGTCCTTTACTGCTCCCTCTTGACATGAGGTCATTTCTACCTCTCTGCTCTTTCTTCTATTATAATAGAGTATTGTGTGCACTGCTGCCTGCGGATAACAAAACTGGACATTTGCATTTGACTAAAGCAGCATTAAAAATCTGATGTTTTCTAGTTGATTGAAGTTTTATAGGTAAAATGTCTTCTTTTTTTTAGCAGTACTTGTAAAGCAGTGCAACTTAGTTCAGTCTAGCATTGCCATTACCTGATTTAGCAGCTTGTGACACATGGATTAATGGCATCTAGCGCTGTAATGTCAAAAATCAGCTGTCCTCCAACACCACACCTATACTAACTCGCTGTTTTTCTTCACTCTCTTAGCCTCCTCGATCTTCCCATCCAGTTGTGCGTTTCTCTTGCGTTGACTGTGAGCCTATGGTGATTGACAAGCTGCCCTTTGATAAGTACGAGCTGGAGCCTTCACCTCTCACCCAGTACATTTTGGAGAGGAAGTCCCCTCACATGTGCTGGCAGGTGGGGTTTACCTTTCTGATGATTATTGTTATTAAATAATATAAATGCGTGTTCTGTTGACCCAGTAATGTTACTCTCAAATCGAACTGAGCTGAACATAAACACGGCTTTTTCGAAATTCATTTTTCATCCCCAATAAAGAAATTTATCCAAGAACAATAAAATCACCATTTTAAAAGAAATTATACATAAATAAAATGGGTAATTCTGGCCTGGACACGGTATAAAGTTTAATTAAGCATCTTGGATGTCAATCTTTATTGGCTTCTTAGACAAAGTACATCAACATTAAGCTGATTTTAAGGATGGGCACTATGACAACATAAAATTAAGATCATAAATCATGTTACAGTACACTTTTCTAAAATGTTGTGGACTCCACTGTTAATCACAATAAGAAGTAGATTAGACAATAAGCATATTTTTGTACCAAAGGCTTAGGGAATAAGCACAACCAGCTGGGTTATATCCTGAAGTGCAGTGTGTATGTAAATGGAATTTGAAATTAATTTAGGCACTGGAATGCTAGTTGGCCTATAATAAGGATTCCTAAAAGGAACACTTAAGAGATAAAGTAAGTATTATTTAAAATTTGAAGCCATGTGGTATGTAGATTGTGAAGGGACCCATTCATCTAACACCCCCCCCCCCACACAAAAAAAAACCTTTCAATGAAAAATTAAAGAGAGGGAGTTATATTTAAGTTGGTGCATTTTGACACCATTTTTAGCTTGCCTCTGTGGAGAACTCCACGTGATGAGGCATTGATGAAGTCATTTTATCTCAGAGGACTGTGCGAGAGCCGTGGGACCTGTGCTCAGGAGATGCCGAGCTTTGCTAACACTTCTCTCCTGCCACCCAGGTGTTTGTGAGCTGCAGTGGTAAGCACAGTGATGTAGTGCAGCCCTTCGGCTACCTGAAAGCCAGCACCACTCTCACCTGCGTGAATCTTTTCGTCATGCCTTACAACTACCCCGTACTGTTGCCTCTCCTCGGTAAGTGTGTGCTTTAGTTCCCAGAGCTAGAAGGAATTTTCCTTAATGCCTTAATGTCCTAGCATTCATCAGTGGGCCTAGACTTACATTTTTCACTCTCATAACTACAGTCCCCTTTGAAAGTATTGGAACGGCAAGGCCAATCCTTTTTTTTTTTGCTATACACTGAAGACATTTGGGTTCGAGTTCAAAATATGAATACGAGACAATAGATCAGCTTTCATTTCCTGATATTTATATCTAGATGTGTTAAACAACTTAGAATATGGCACCCAATTTTTAGGTGAGCAAAAGTATTGGAACAAATAGTCAACATAAATAACACTTAATATTTGGTTGTATAGCCCATGCTTCCAATAACTGCATCAAGCTGGCGACCCAGTGACATCCCCAAAGTGTTGCATTCTTCATTTGTGGTGCTTTTCCAGGCTTGTACTGCAGGTTCTTTCAGTTGTTGTTTGTTTCTCCTTTCAGTCTCCTCTTCAGGAGATGAATTGCATGCTCAATTGGGTTAAGGTCTGGTGATTGACTTGGCCAGTCTAAAACCTTCCATTTTTGCCCCTTGATGAAGTCCTTTGTTGTGTTGGCAGTGTGTTTTGGGTCATTCTCTGCATGATGAAGTTCCTCCCAGTTAGATTGGATGCATTTCTCATTTCATTCTGCTGCTACCATCATGAGTTACATCATCAATAAAAATTAGTGAGTCTGTTCGAGAAGAAGTCATGCAAGCCCAAACAATGACACTGCGTCCATCATGTTTCACAGATGTTTTAGATCATGAGCAGATCCTTTTTTTCCTCCATAATTTGGCTTTTCCATCACTTTGTTAGAGGTTAATTTTGGTTCCAGAACTTTTGTGGCTCATCTCTGTATTTCTTTGCCAATTCCAATCTGGCCTTTTGATTCTCAATGCTGATGAGTGGTTTGCATGTTGTGGGATGGTCTCTATATTTCTGCTCTCAAAGTTTTCTTAGAACGGTGGATTGTGATACCTTCACCCCTGCCCTGTGGAGGTTGTTGGTGATGTCACTAACTGTTGTTTTTCAGGTTTTTTTCACAGCGCTCACAATGTTTCCATCATCATCTGCTGTTGTTTTCCTTTGCCATCAAATTTGCCTGTTGGATGTCTGGATTGTTAGTACACTAGTGGTTTCTTTCTTTTTCAGGGCATTCCAAATTCTTGTACTGGCTATGCCCAATGCTTGTGCAATGGCTGTGATTGATTCTCCCTCTTTTCTCAGCTTCAAAATATCAGGAAATAAAATCTGAAATTCTGATCCATCTTCTCATATTCGTCTTTTATCTCAAACCCAAACGTTATCAGTTTATAGCAAAGACAAAAGAATTGTCCTTGTTGATCCAATACTTTCAGAGGGGACTGTACCTTCCTTATCAGTTTCAGTGTAGTTACTGAATAATACCTAATACCTTAAAATGAATTACACGTAACAGGTAATAGACGTAATAAAGATAATAGAGAAGTCGTATGTTAATATGTGTTAAAAATGAATATTCTGTATTAGTATGTTCACATTGTGCCATAAGATGTCTTAATCTTAAGACACAATGGGAAAAAAGGTGTTATATGCTTAATTTAATATCCTCTTACTTTCTTGACTTAACAGATGACTTGTTTAAAGTGCACAAACTCAAGCCAAACCTCAAGTGGAGACAGGCCTTTGAGGTGTACTTGAAATCTATGCCTCCTTACTTTCTGCTGGTAAGAACTGCAAAGCATCCCAGGGATTTTTAGGTGTTAAATGTGTAAAATTTTATTTTTGGAACTGGAAATGTTTAAATATAAAGAGAGGTATTTATTTTATTGGGTTGATCTTTATGCTTTATTAAATGTATTATATTTATTTTATTTACAATGTAAGTGAAAGAGTTTAACTGTGAAGTGCTTCAGTTAAAAAAAAAAATTAAAGCCAAGTAGTCTGAAAAAAAAAAACAGTATCAGATGGGTATCAGTATCAGCTGATACTTGAGATTTCAATATCGCTATCGTTAGTGGAAAAGAAAAGGGCATATCGTGTCATCTCTATATATAATTACTTCAGTGTTTGGGAATGGTTCGTGCTGAATTTGGTAGATTTTATGTTATTGGCTGAAAACTTCAATATAATCTAGAAACCTTGCCAAACAGCGACAACTCTTGTGAATCCATCCATCCATCCATCCATCCATCCATATTCTGTACCGCTTATCGTTACTGGGTCGCGGGGAACCTGGAGCCTATCCCAGGGGGCATGAGACACAAGGCAGGGGACACCCTGGACAGGGTGCCAGTCCCTCGAAGGGCACAATCACACATATATTCACACACACATTCATACACTACGGGCACTTTTGGACATGCCAATAGTCTACAATGCATGTTTTTGGACTGGGGGAGGAAACCGGAGTACCCGGAGGAAACCCCTGAAGCAAACATGCAAACTCCGCACACACAGACTGTGTGAGGCAAACGCGCTAACCACTATGCCACCGTGCCCCCTTGTGAAGCCTTACATAAAAATATGTAAATAATTAAAAATGACAGTAACTAATCAATGACAGACATGGCAGTGTAGTCATGGAGCTATTAAGACATTTTATATGAATATAACATTTCTGTGTCCCTGTAATCTGACCCCAGTTAACACTATTCATGTGTGTGTGCTGTAAACCTATGTTGTAAAATCTATAATGAGGTTAAGATCCTGTGCGTTGATGAGAATGACCTAATTTTGTCTTCTTTACTCATCTCTCTCTCTCTATAGCCCTTAAAGAAGGCACTTAGGATGATGGGAGCGCCAAATCTCATCTCTGACAACATGGACTGTGGCCTCAGCTACAGCGTCATTTCCTACCTAAAAAAACTCAGCCAGCAGGTAAGCTTTCCCTCTAATTTGCCTTTGAAATCACACATGGAATTTAGCATCAGCGTTGATAGAAATGAACTAAATGTTGAATAAATAAGAATGCCAATATATACTTCTTCTCTCAAACCTCCTTCATCAGCTGTGTAACATCATAGTGTATACATATATAGTGTATACACTATATGGCCAAAAGTTTGTGGACACCTGACCATCACATATAGGAAGTCTTTACACTAGATTTTGGAACGTGGTTGTGGGGATTTTCCCATTCAGCCAGAAGAGCATTAGTGAGGTCGGGCACTGATGTTGTGCGAGAAGGCCTGGGGCGCAATGAGCATTCCATTTCATCCCAAAAGTGTTCGTGGAGTTGAGGTCAGGGTTCTGTATAGGCCACTCTTGTGTAGTTCTTCCACACCAACCTTGTAAACCATGTCTTTATGATCCTGGCTTTGTGTACAGGGGCATTGTCATGCTGGAACATGTTTGGGCCTCTTAGTTCCAGTGAAGGGAAATTATAATGCTACAGCATACAGTGACATTCTATACAGCTGTGTGCTTCCAACTTTGTGCCAACACTTTGGGGAAGACCCACATATGGGTGTCATGACCAGGTGTTCAGGGAATGTTGTACAGCCAAGGAAAAGCACTCAGAGCCTTAATGAGTATGGGGTACATAAAGAGAGTGGAAAAAAATTTAAACTCTTCCCAAGCCAGTGAATCCTAAGAGGGGTTCTAACAATAACCAACCAATGTCAATATCAAGGACAGTTCTAGAGAGCAGCGATTTGGTTAATTTTCCATGTTTCATTCCATATTTAAATGAAGTAACCACATTTGCTTTTTTAGGCAAAGATGGAGTCGGACCGGATGATTGTGTCGGTGGGTAAAAAGCCCCCTCAGGAGACTGGCATCAAGGTGAAGAATCACTCGAGTACACTGTCCCTTGCTCACCGGCGTGACTTCAAACAGCTACTGCAGGGCATCACGGGCGAGGTGCCCCTCCGCCTTAACGACATCAACCTCAAAGAATTCGCTGGATTTCAAATTGCTCACCTCAACAAGGTAGAACCTGTAGCAGTGGGGCTGAGCCCAGCCCAGGCCCTTTCTTCTAAATCATTTATGTTACAGTTCATGTTTTGGGTCTATAGTGTATAGCTGACCTGAAGAACATATGGAACGACACTGATATATGCAAACATCATTTAGTTCATCATTTTAAACATAATTTTGTGGCTGTGGTAGCGCAGTGGTTAAGGCATTCGACTTCTGACCAGTTCAAATCCCAGCACCACCAAGCTGCCACTGCTGGGCCCTTGAGCAATGCCCTTAACCATCAACTGCTCACTTGTATAAATGAGATATATGTAAGTCGCTCTGGATAAGGGCGTCTGCCAAATGCCATAAAATGTTGAAAATGTAAATGCTGATTTTATTTCAGTTTGTTTACTCATAAAACTATCTCTAACGGACATGTATGACCTGGTTTCATGAGTGATGCAGCAGTTATTACTTCTTATTACAATTTCTTTCTGCATTTCCTGTACAGGAGGTAAAGCCCCAGGCCTATCGTAATGCCTATGATATTCCACGGCGGAACCTTCTGGATCAGGTCACACGAATGCGCTCCAACCTTTTAAGGACTACTCAGAAGCTAATCAGGAGCCAAGATGAAGGTGTGCTCAAAAGACATAGACAATGTTTGGACTGTTTTCAGGTTAAATATTTATTCAGGATTTTTACTATTGAGCTAGGGTGTATGTTTTCCTTCACAGTTTTAGACTAAAATTTATGAACTGAAAACGTGACAGTTTTTTAATGATATAAACTTCTGGGTTTTTTTTTTGGTAGACTATTTGCATAGTATTCCTGTGGGTCAGATGGGAAACTATCAGGAATACCTGAAGATGATGCCATCCCCCCTTCGCGAGATCGACCCTGATCAGCCCAAACGCCTGCACACATTCGGCAACCCGTTTAAACAAGATAAGAAGGTGCTTCCTTCCACGCCCTGTCCTCATGTATCAGCTACATTTTCTACAATAGTCAAACATTCAATAGGTTAATGAGCACAATGGCTTTATTGTTTTGGCAACACATCCAATATCACCATGACAACTTAAACTTTATTGGATTTAGATTTTTTGATCATTATCCTCATTACGCTTGGTACAATATACAAACACTTGATATCTTAATCAGTATGTTCATTTGTTTTGCTATAACATTTTAACCATGGAAACATCCAAACAGAACAGTTTTCAGGTTAGAAATGTTTTCTTCTGTATGATCACAGGGAATGATGATAGACGAAGCAGATGAGTTTGTCACAGGCACCCAGAACAAGAAAAGGGGAAACTCAACAGAGCCTAACTCGGGTGCAGCTCCAAAGAGGCGGCGAAGCATGTCCCCTCTACTACGCCGATCCCAAACCCCACCCATCATCAGCAACCATGTGTTGGGAAAAGGGACCACGGTGGCCCCAGGCCAACCTGGTCTCATTAAACCCATCCCACTGCACAAAGGTGAGTATTATAAAGCTCAGAGGCCTGGTTGAAGATATTCTATTCAATACCTGGCAATAGACTTCCAGTTAACTCAGACCATCTTTGTTTCAATAGCCGTACAGTTGTCAGGCTGATTAAATTTCCTCTGAATGCTTAGCAAACAAACAGTATTTATGTAAACAGACACGTAAAATATTGTCATGTGCTTGGGGCTCCACCTGATGGCAGGAGTGTGAACAGATTTGAGTGAAAATAAAACAGAAAGCTTACATAATGGTCACTTTTTTTCTCCCTCATATTTACAAAAAGCTAGTCATTTTGAAACAATTTATTTGACATCGTTAATCTAAGATTTAAAAAAATCTCTGTAATACAACAAAATTTCAGGGTAGAAAACAATTTCTAGAATAGTTCGACTTTTATTACATACCTTTTCATGACACAGCTTTGTCTCTCATGGGTGTCCTAGAATTTCCTGTTGCTGTGTATGTACAGTGTGTTTTAAAGTTCAGATATTGTAATTGTCAAAATGATTGGGCCTTTTTTTAAAAAGCAATTATTTTATGAGTTCTTGTATTAATATTGATCATTAAATATCCAGTTATGTGCATTTTCTCATTTATTTAGTGAACCTTATATTGAGGAAATAGTAATACCACTTGCTCTATTCCTTGATATTGCTGTACATTGTATTGTTGTGTTGAAAATAGTTTGCATCAACCCACAGGGGGAAAAAAAAGCCATTTGGGTTGTTACTTTACCATGTCTTATTTGTGTAACTAATTTTCAAGAATGTTAGTTTGTAATGTTAGTTGCTTTGTCATATGTTATTGTCAAAGGAGCCTTCACTACTGCTGGGATTATGTTGTCTCTACAGTTACTAGAGCATATGTTGGTAATTACAGCATGCATGGTCTTGGTCTCTCCCCCTGTAGGAGTGGAGGGGAACAGCACGGTGGGTGCAGAGAGCAATGGTGAGAGAGCGATGAGTGGAGAGTCTGGAGACAGCTGGTCTGGAGGAGTGGAAGGGGTCGGGGGAGAAACTGTAGTTCTCTCTCTGGAGGAGAAAGGAGGAATGAAGGTCACTGATGGAGGAGAAGAAGAGGCACTGCTGGAGAACAGGCTAGGAGAAGAGTGTTTGGAGGAAAGACTGTCTGAAAGGCCACAGAACTGTGAGAATCCAAGTCCTCCAGACCAGGACAGAGACATGGAGGGCACTGGAGGAGACACTTCTTCACGGCCCACCATTGTTATGGTTCCTCTGGAGGGAAGCAACGCCGAATTACGCACTCGAGTCATTAAAGAGGTCCGAAAACCTGGCCGCAGTAAGTGTCTTTTTTTTTTTTTTTTTTTAAATATATATCTGGATGATTTTTACACAGAAATAATATTGTTCTGTTGTTCTCTTGTTTAAATATCTCTTAATCTCTGTCTTTGGTAGATTATGAGGCAATATTCAGGCTGCTAGAGGAGGTTAAAGGACCAGTGTCAGTGCAGAGGTACTTTATCCATCACGCCATCAAAGAAGCAGCCAGGTGGGTGTCTATTGGTATTACATTTCATGCATGCGAGCACACACACAATTTTAATTGCGTTCCAGCTCATTTAAATATATATTCACTGCAGTTATCTCTGCTAAGCAATATCTCCCCCCCATAAAAGTGATCAGCTAAGCAGAACTAAATTCATGCCTATCCATATTGATCAGCATTCAACAGAAAAGGTTTCTAAATTGTTTCTTGTACATAAAATTTGGTATAAAATTGGGATTCATCAAATGTGCATGCACATGTCATATGCATAAGTGTAAGCAATGAAGCTTAATAAATACCAACTGATAATAAACCCTGTACACACACATTTCACGAATATAAAAAAGGACTGATATTTTGTTAGCGTCACAGACACTACACACTAGCAAAAGAAACTTTTTTCCTGAAGCAGAGATTTTCATATTGATAACTAAAGGGGACAGTTATTTGGCTGTGTTGTTTGCTATTACTGTATTTTTTGTTAGTTTTCATATATTTAATGAACAAATGCATGTCACAAATCAGCTGCACATTCATGGAATAGAAATCCATGTTGAGGTCGGGAAATTCGGCAATTGTGCGGAAGTCCTTCTTCACATGTGTCTGTTACACAATGGTGTGAGGCACAGGTTCCCAGCCCTGGTCCTGGAGTATCCCCCCCTATCCCCCATTGGCACACCCACTTTAACTCAGGAACGGTTTTTTGGGAGTAGGGAAAATGCTAAAAGGTATAGGACAGGAGGGTACACCAGGACCTAGGGTTGTAGGGGAGTAGGGGATGAAGCTCAGGTTAAGAGAAATTATAGCATCCAACACTATGGACATTTACAGCATTTAGAAAGCACTCTTATCCAGACTTACAGTCTTTAACAAAAGTGCTTTGTATTCTCTTTCGAAAAAACATATCCTCATGCTAGTTTATTACATCCGGGACCAAGAGCTAAAACCCTGTTACGGGGATATTTGTGCAGCAAGAAAAGAAAACACAAGTCAAGGGATGTTTTAAGTTATTGCATTGTTTGGGGAATAGGTCGGTCTTTAGTCTTTTTTGTTTTTTGAAGACTGGTTGTGACTACTTGGACAGCCAGGGAAGATTCATTTCACCACCTCTATGCTAGTACAGTGTAGAGATTTGCATGTCTCAAAAGGAGCCTGGTAAAAAGCCAAGTAAGTGAGGGCTGGTCCATTTTTGGCATTGCAGGAAACCACCAGTGTTTTAAATCTAATGTGGGCAGCTACAGGAAGCCAGTGGTGGGAACACAGTAATAGGGTAATGTTGGAGAATTTGGGGAGATTGAAAACAAGTCTTGCAGCTGCAATCTGGATCAGTTGCAAGGGTCAGGTGACGCACAGGGGCAGACCTGCCAGGAGGGAGTTGCAGTAGTTAAGTCTCGAGATGACAAGGGCATGAACAAGCACCTTTGTTGCCTCCATGGATAGAAAAGGCCAGATGCTCCTGATGTTGTAACTAGAAACATGAGCATGAGCATGTCAAGGTTGCAATCTGAGGCGAGAAGGATAGTTGTTTGTCTGAAACTACCCATGGTTGTGTGCCAGTGTCAAATGGTGTGTTTTGACCACAAGATTTTGACATGGGGCTCCATCTCCAGGGATATACAGCAGCTGAGTCTTGCTTGCATTAAATTTCAGCTTTTGAGCTGCCATCCATGACAAAATGTCTGCCAGACATGCTGGGATCTGTGTAGAAACATGTATCTGAGGGAAGAAAGGAGACAATACGTTGCGTGCAGTCAACATATCAGTGAATGGGGAAAAAACCCCAAAAACCTGAGGATATGACATCACTGAGGGAGCAAATATAGAGGGAGAACAGTTGATAGTCTGCATGTAGTAGATGAATGCTAACTTGAAGGGAGTCCCTACATAAACAAATATTATGGTGTCCTTTATGGTGTAAGTGTTGAAGGGGTGGAGGTCTTGAGACACAATCTGGAGCATTGTGAAAGGGATGGATCCAGTGGGCAGATAGTAGGATTGCTAGACAAGATAATCTGCAGAATCTCTTCTGTAGAAAGAAGAGAGAAATGTGTCAAGGCAGCAGGAGGAAAAAGAGCGATGGTATTTTCACAATAGGGCAAGAAGGAGCGATTGGCTGATCTTGCTAATCTTCTCATCAAGAATGTTTCAAAGCCACCAGCAGTCAGGGACGAGAGTGAAGGACGAAGGTTGAGAAGTGAAAAAATAGATCAGCAGTAGATGCTGCCAGCTTTCCTTTGTAGAAGGATATCTTAGCAGAACTTCAACAACAGAGAACAGTATAAGAAGAGATCAGCATCAAGTTGTGATTTCCTTCACTTTCATTCAGCTGTTCTTAATTCTCTCCTCTTGCTGCATAGCACATTTGACAGCCAAGGATCAAGGTGAGAACACCTCCTAGGTCTGGAATATCCAGAGCAAAGGAGGTCAGTGGATGAAGAATGTGAAGAGAGGAATGTATTGGTTGCTGATTCAGGTGTTGGAGAAGAAAAGGAGTGTGGTAGGGTGGTTAGGATTCTGGAAGCTAGGGAGGAAGGAGAGGTAGAGTGGAAGTTTGCTGCAAGTGGAGGAGAGGTATGAATAGTTGATGATAGGCAGGGCAGGGGGGGTGAGTGTTATGAGTAAAACAAGAGTTAATAGTTATACAAAACGATGAACTGAAAAGTAGAGCAGGGTAACATTGATGTCTGCAGCTAAGGAAGGTCAGCTGAAGACAAGGTCCAGAAAATTTCCTCCCTTGTGGTTTGGAGGGCAGTTGTTGAAGTTCAGGTCAAAAGAGTAGGCAGGACGGCAGGAGCTCAGAAGGGAGGTTGAAATCTTCAAAAGGAGTGAAAGAGGTACCAGAAGGACTCCTTCCTATGACCTACAGTATGAGGTACTTACTCGTTATAGCCCCAGTTTTCCTTTGAAATGTGCATATTGCCAAAAATCACATGGCCGAAAGGACTTAGACATATGTATGTCTCATTTCCATCTCCAACTTGGGTCCCAGCTGATGGCACAAATTTATCACTACTGGTTCTTCCAAATCTCCAAAAAGCCACTTAGTGTTCAACTAAAAAATCTGTCAAAATAGCATGATGCATCTAATATCTAAATATATAACGCCATGCCAACTTCCATGTCTATATTCATGGCGAGAGCCAGTTTAATTATTCAAGAGTAAAACTAAAAAAGGTGATTAAGATACATTTTTCCTAAAAACCTTCAAACTAAGTTTGGATTTACTTGGTTAAAAACCTTGTCAACAGAATAATACAGGTAGAAGTGTAGAAGTGTTCCAGTCCAGTAAGACATGTTTAATGGATAGTGGGTTCTGACAGAATGGGCACTTTGGTGTATTTTCTCCAGATTGGTGTGCGAGCCTTGCATGTCCTATCCAGCATCGAGTGTAAGAGACTTGATCCCAGCGATTATTAAAATGGAATACGTGTCTTGTCTCAACAACAGGATTTATTTCCCGTAATTTGTTGTTAAAACACTGAACCCATTCCGACTGCCAATTTTTTTTTAGTGTACATGTTTAATGTTGGTTTTAGGTCTATGAACTTAATAGAGCATTGTACTGGTTCTGAGGATAATGCTTCTTTGGCAGCTCTATCTGCTTGTTCATTACCAGAGATTCCTGAGTGGCCAGATACCCAGCAGAAAATATGACTAAAATTCTTTGATTTCAGAGATGACAATTTGGATTGTCATCTCTGAAACAATAGAACAATAGAAAGTGATGCTCCATTAGTTAACCTACTGACTCTTAGCCTTTTTGTGGAATTAGAAAACAAACACAAATTTGTTTGTATTATAGAAATTACTTCTATGCTAATTCAAAGTAATAGCTGTCCAGGCCTTGCGTAAAGCACTCCTAAGGGAACAGCTTTTCAGCGCTACATGTTTTGCAGGTGTACAGTCAAGGCTGTACATAAATGTATGCCCAAATTTATGCAAATATTTGTTTTGATAAATCCCACACTGTGTTGAAAATGCAGTTCACAGAATTAAAGCACAAATTTGTGTGTATCCACCGTTGAGGGCCCCAAGTCTTTTTGAACTGAACCTCTTCTGAGAGCCTTCATCAATTCTAGTCACCTGAATGTTTATTAACAGATGGGTTCAACTACACTCCACAACTCTTTCCTGAATCCTGCTCATGTATATATGCAAGTGTCCAACCTCTCTCTGGCTATCTCTCTCTCTCTCTATCTCTATCTCAGATTTAAGAAGCGTGTACTGATCCAGCAGCTGGAATCTGCTCTCGAGGAAATTGAAGAAAGGCAAATGCTGACCGCACAAGTTAACAACGTCCACGGCAGATAGTGAAACGTCCTCGTTCAGCAGCGAGGGGAAAAACGTGTACACAAATGGAGATGGCAGAGCGGGCTACACAAGCATGCCTGGTAAAGGCCAACACTGTACTTCGAAATCAGAGAAAGACCCAGAACGAGAGAAATGAGGAAGCAGAACTTCATTCTATTGATGACACTCTGAGAAGCTGGAGTCGTGATGCATTAGAAAGCACTTATAGATTTGACAATATAAGTTTTGAGTGGACGCCCCTGGCCATTTTAGCACATAAGCCAGTCCATGAACACACACCCTCCAACAAAAGCAGGTTTAGCCCTGAGAGACATCATGTAAAGCAATTGTGTTTGTCTGTAGATGTCTGTCCTCTGTCATAGACATCAGTTTAACATGATGGGTATGCTTTTGCACAAAATATCTGTAACTCATACGATTCAATAGCAGTCCAGGGACTCTAATTGGCCTGGCCACCATCCAATATTGTAGACCACTGTGGAGCAATAATCCTGTCATCTGTACAGCAGGCTCAGTTTTCCTACACTCACTCTTGAGAATAATGCAGTCTTAATAATTCTTGATACCCGACACCCAATGAGATCATCCTGAGCAGGAAATGGGAGGTCCGTTTGTCTCTGTGTTTGTGGTAATAAGCAATGCTAAGCAACATAAAAGGACCAGTCAATATGATATATTGAAAAGCTTCACCAGACCTTCACTAGAAACATGCAACACGTCTTTTAAGCAATAGATTCCAATGAATGCCGGGTGGCGCCACAATGTCACTTTTATGCAGGCCAAAAAAAAAAAAAGGAGAAAAAAAAAAGAGGGATGTAGTTGTTTGGAAGCTCTGGACCCATTCAACATCATCTGTTCTTCACTGGAACATTCGTTAGACTGTCATCAGCTACTTTTCACATGCAAAAGCTACCTTAGTGACCACATGGTTGTTCGTTTTTGTTTATTTTTCAAAGCAGATGTATACGACTTTTTTGACGTTCATAAATAATATAGATTATTTTTGGATGGTATTCTTACCAGAACATAAGAATATTTTAAGAATTGTATAATACATTTTTGTAACTTTGTTATTATATATGAAATGTAAAGTTTTATGATTTTTTATGAAAAACAAAAAACAATGAAAATAAACATTATAAACAAATGATCTTTAAAACATTTTCAGTCTCTATTGCTCGAGAGGAGAAACGTGAAGCCTGTCAGGACAGACTGAGGCCGGTTTCCAGCACACAGTCAGTAATGTAGCCTGTGTTTAAATATAAATCTACTCCACTCCTTGCAAATTTCTTATTGGCCAAGAGAGTTGATACATATTCAGTAACATCAGAAGCAGAATAGACATGAGCATGATGTGATTTTGCCAGTTGTCACTAGCTTTCACTATGTCAGTCTGTAGATTCTGTAATACAAATAAAACCACCGTGCTTTTTATCCCTTCTATTTTGATGGAAGACGGTGAATAGTAAGGGTGAGTGTAATGATTCCAACTGCATTGATCCCTTCATTATTTTTTATTAATATAGCACTTTCAAAAAAAAAGAAGGCTTAAAAATGTCTCCTGAAGTCTGTAAGAATATCTTCAGCTTGTATGCTTCTATCTTCTCAGTTGCAGAATCCTTTAAAAAATGTTTCCATCACATAAACCAACAAATATACAACATTCCTGAGCCATATATCCTTCTATATCTTCATTTTTACAGTAACTGACACGTTTGTCTTCTTGTTAAGCAAACATAAAGCTGAGTAAAATGGATATTTGTGTAAAATTGAATTTATTACCAGATTTAGGACTTACATGCATGTGGTAGATGCTTTTAATCCAAAACAAGAGAGACAGAATCCAAATGAAGCACAAAGTCCTGCTGTTGAGCGTTAAAGGTGTTTTTTTTTTTAAACTCAGAACACTTTTTGTAACATTTGGAAAAGTTCCCCTCATATTCTGGCACCTCACAGTAAAATATGCACTTGGAGGAAAACTACTGGTCCATATAGCACCCCAGGCTCTGTAAAAAGAAATTATTTTAAGAGTGTGGCTTTGGCAAGAAGTGGGTTATATTTGTTTGAATTTTGAGTTGCTCTGGAACCCAATGGTTTCTTTGCACATACCAACGTAGAACCACTGAGCTCCTGCTGCCACTTTTAAAGGATTTTTTGTCGAGAAACAGTTGTTTAGATTTAATACGACCTCGAGGAACTCGGTGCGGGCGTTCTGTTTAAAAGGCTCAGGATAACAAGCTTAAACAAAACTTCTTTTAAAGTTCTCTGAAAATAGAAAACTATAGGTCAACAGGTTAAGGGGACCTGGAAATGTTATACATTCATAGCACCTCTACATAGAACAAACACCTCATCTCACACAGCCACAGTGTAAAACCACTTGAACTAGCCCGACAGCTTATAATATATTATATACAGATGGTGGACACATTAACGTCCCTGGAGTTGTACTGGAGGCATGAACACCATTCATCCAAAATATATTCAGTCAGTTGGTGTTTTGATGAAGGTGGTAGGGAACACTGTCTAAAGTCTTTCATAGGTGTTCCATGAGATCGAGATCTGGTGAAGACCAGTGAAGGCCATAGCATACGATTTACATCATTTTCATACTCATAAAACTATTCAGTGAACCCTCGTTCCCTGTGGATGGGAGAATTGTCATCTTGCAAGAGATGACATTCATCAGGGTCGAAATGATTGCAATGGCACTACCATAGAGAAAAAAACACTAGAATTGTAGTGTAGGGACTGCCTGCATTTCATACATAGCACTGTACAGAAAATTTGGGCTTACATTTCACCAGGCTGATGAGCTGGTTAAAAATCATCACCTGGATGCTGCAAGTCAGACTCAAAAGGATTTTAAAAAAAAAAAAAGAAAAAAAAAAGCGTCAGATATTGGCCTTTAATGTGACTCAATGATTGATAGAAGATATAGATGAGAAGATATAAATTAAAAACCTATAATCAGATTAATAACTGTTACAACTGAACAGTTAGCCCTAATTTATCCTAGAAACCTCCTATTCTACATTCAGAGCCTAGCTTAATGATGTTAATTGACAGAATAGATAAGATGTTAAACAAGTAGAACTCGACACCAATGGCGTGGAAGGAAGCCATTGAAGGAAATCTATTTCAGACATTTGACCTTGTTTTGACATTGACCCTGTTTTGAAAATTGATTGTTCATCTGGTGGTTACAATAATTCCAAATAAATGTTACAAACATTCAACCACTCGTTTTGAGATATCGTGCTAATGAAAATGTCGGAGACACGTGAACAACCTGAAAATATAATCCCTAATGGTGGAGGCATAAAATGAATATCCTCAGATAATGTCTCTTCAAGGACTCACAAAAATACTGATGTGGCCCAGTCAGAATTTTAGTTTGACATCATTTTTTCCCTTTAATTTGTCACCCATCTGCAGTTATGTGAAAAGAAAAAAAAAATAAGTACACCCCATGGACATTGTTGGGGTTTTTTTGACATATTTGTACAAGCAAACATTTGATCCTGTTTGAAACAGTGACTATTAATAAAGTTGATATACTTGAACAAAACCACAAGGAAAATTTGTTTTTTCAAATAATTTACATCACAAGTACACCATTGGACTCAGAAGCAAGTAATGCCCCCTTTAGCATAAATAACTTCTTGTAGGCGTTTGCATAATTGTCCACCAGACTTGCTGGAATTTTTGACCACTCTTCCATGCAATTATTCTTTCAGTTTCAGGGTTTTCTTGCATGTACTGCCCGGTTCAAATCCCCCCCAACATTTCAATGGGATTAAAATCTGCGCTTTGACTAGGCCATTCCATAACCCTCCAGTTCTGCTTTTTGAGCCATTCCTTGGTGGATTTGCTAGTGTGCTTAGGATCATTATCCTGTTGAAATGTCCACTTTCGGTTCAAGTTCAACTTTCGGAACAGATGGCCTCACATTATCTTCAAGCACTCTTTGATATGATGCAGAATTCATAGTTGAATCAATGAATGAAAGCTGTCCAGTCCCTGAGGCAGTGGAGCAACCCCAAACCATAACATTTCCACCACTGTGCTTCACAGGTGGTATGAGGTGCTTCTCCTGAAAAGCTGTCTTTGGTCTGTGCCAAACATGTCTGCTGTTACTATGGCCAAACAACTCTATCTTTGATTCGTCAGTCCAGAGCACATTACTCCAAAAGGCCTGGTCTTTGCCTATATGCTCATTGGCGAACTGTAGTCTTGCAAAGGCTTTTTTTTTTCTGGCACACTTCACATGCAGGTCAAATTTGTGCAATCTCTTTCTGATTGAAGAAGAATGCACTTTGATCAACAGTTGCAAGACTTACTAGCAGATCCTGTGATTAAATTTTGGGGTTCTTGGAGACTTCTTTTTGCATCAGACAGTCTGCTCTTGGGCTGAATTTGCTGGGACGGCCAGTCCAGGACAAACTGGCAGACTCAGACATCCACAACCTTTTTTTCCTGAAGGCCTTACAGAGCTCTTTAGAGCTTGGCATTATGACACCACACGCCTCAATAACAAAGGGAACACAAGACACTAGATAAATAAGACAGGTTAAGTAGGAAAAAATAAGACAAGTTCCACCTGCACTCGCTTAGCAGGTTCTAATAACTGGCACCCAATCCTGAACACCTGGTTCTAACTTTATGGATTTGAAGGTGTGAATAATGTAGGGGTGTACTTACTTTTTCCATGTGACTGATCTGTTTTTTTGTTACAAAATGTCAATTTTATATCATTTGATAGTGTATCACCTTTATTAATAGGCACTGTTTCAATGATGATCAGATGTTTGCTTGTCAAAATACATCAAAACATTTTTTTCCATTGGGTATACTTTTTTTTTTTCACATGACTGTATATCTATATCTGTATATATAAAATGCACTCACCATCCACTTTATTAGGAACACCTTTACCCCTGCACATCCATGCAGTATTCAAATCAGCCAATTGTGGCAGCAGTGCTACGCATAAAATTGGGCAGATACAGGTCAGGAGCTTCACCTCAAACATCAGAATGAAGAAAAAGTGTGATTTCTAGAGACTGTTGTATGTGAAAATCCCAGGAGATCAGCAGGTTCTGTAATACTCAAAACCAGCCCTTCTGGTACCAATACTCATGTCATGATCAAAGTCACAGATCACATTTCTTCACCATTCTGATGTTTGATCTAACCCTCTTGACCTGGGTGAATTTTTTTGCATTGTGCTGCTGCCACATGATTGGCTGATTATATGACTGCATGGATGTGTAAGCATACGAGTGTCCCTAATAAAGTGGATAATGAGTGTATACCAGATATCACAGTGAAGAGATGCCCTGACACGGTGAAAATGAATACATCTCTTCAGTTAAAAATTCATCAATAAAATCTCAGATTTTATTGTTCAAAATAATCAAATGCACTGTAACATAAAACAAAATGGTAAAAACATCACTCCCGTCAACCCCCCAAAAAAACCTAACAAAAAAAATGGGGTGTACCATTCATTTCCCACAGCGCGTTCACAGTATTGTTAGCGTTATTAGACGTCTTTATTTCCCATACCAGGTATCAATTTAGTAATTACACTAACCGTAGCATTATTTGCATACCAAAATCTATTTTGTAGTCCATCAGTCATAAATAGCATATCTTAACACAAGTAAAGTTAATGGTCCATAGTAGTTACCTCCTTTGAAAAGGATGTGGGGACAAAAAAAATAAAAAAAATAAAAATTCTGTTAAACATGGCGACCCAGCAGGTCATGTGGCAAACTGAACGGTATAGGAGATGAAACAGAAGGATGGCTTCTCCGTTCTCTGTGTGCCACCTGATTGAGTACAGCGTATCTTTCAGACGTTTTAAGACAAATGTATCAGTTGGAAAAGGGAAAAAAAATAAAAATAATAAGGAATTGGCACGGTCCATAGATTTTCAAAGTAATAACCACGCTGAGATGCAGATTTGTACAGCATACTGACATACGCACTTAGAGGAGTGAAAGGAAAAATGGTTTATATGCCCATTCCAAACCGAGGAGCTTACTGATGCAGAGGAAGAAAAAGACAGCAACACAGGCAAGGGGAACCCCTTTCAAGGCTAGTCTCAGTGAAAGTTCTCCAGCTTGCGTAACCTCAGGGGATTGGATGGCAAAGCCTGAGGAGTTGCAGTAGGAGCCTCTGGCTCAGGTGAGCTGAAGAGCACCCTGCCTCGGTGATTAAACAGGTAGAAAGACGGGTGGTTTCTCAATGTGTCGAATGTCCTGGCAAAAGAAAGAGAAGGGGGTTGATGTTAACACCGGTTTTCGGACATCGTCTAACGAGAAAATGATTAAAACAATTCTAGCTGAGGCAATTAAAAATAATAATAGTTCGTTTTACTTACTTGTGTTTAAGCTCTGAAGACGCATCCATGTCTTTAAACTCACCCGAGATGTGGACTATTCCACAACATGTAACCACAAATGCTAACAACGTCTGTAATACTATCTGTAAACACAAAATAGATATTTTTAAACTTTTTTTTTTTTTAAAACAATCTAAATATATATTTTTTTTTACTTCTACCATTTTTATCCGACACTTTCCAATCCAGAGCTGCAACAATTAATAGATAAAATGGATAAAAATTGTTTATGAAAATCGTTGTCAACGAATCTCATTATCGATTAGTTGGTCTGCGGACGGCACAAGGCACGTTTACTAAGACGCATCGGAGAGTACAGGCCAGTTCTTGTGTCCCAAACGACGTACTATGCACTTACACTATGCACTCTACCGTCTAGTGTATGGAGTTTAGAACGGTAATATCGTCTCAAATGGAACACTGGCGGGTTTTTACTAACCGGAAGAATAAGCCATTTCCCAGTCTATGGCACATGATGTCAAATGCACGTAATACGACTCTGCCAGCTTTAGCGGAGAAGTGAATTTCTTCAGTTTACTGTTTGTCAGCGTTATCTTTTAAGCCCACCATAACCAGTCACCATCAGATGAAGGCGTAATCCTCAAGTGACGGCGGAAAAAAGCGTGCAACCTCCAAGTCCTCTAATGCAGGGGAGCATTTTGTATTAAACACCGCGGAGAAGACCGTAACCTGCAAACTTGACAAAGCAGAGCTCATGTGGCACGGAAGCATGAGAGTGATGCACGAGCACAAACTTATGTTTATATCCAAAATGCTCCACTGTGCAAGAGCTTGGGGAAACGGGTGCGAGTTGCTTAAAAGGTTTACTCACAAAGTAGACGAGGTGATGAACAGTGGATATGTTAAAATAAAGTTTCAGTCTGGAGTGTATATTTGTAACACACAGTTCGTGGATTTTATTTTAAATAAACGGGGGGAAAAAATGGTATTGGAATTTGTCCCCCCCATCAACCGATATTCAAAAAGAATAAATAAATAATCAACCGATTAATCGATTATGAAAATAATCGTTAGTTGCAGCCCTATTCCAATTACAAACTTAGAAACTTGGAGCAAAAGCTTACATCTATTGGAAGAGTTTCATTCTCTTTTTCTGTCAGTCGCATATATGATCGATCTGGAAAAGAAGAATTACAAGCAAATTTATATGATGGCTTGCACAATTTAAACAACAACAAAAACAGACACATCCGACAAGACTAAACTACAAAGGACTAAAATAACTAATCTGCACTTCTTGCCTTATATACTTTACATGATTTCTTTGTTTTTACACATTACAGAAATTGATTTACAAATCCTATTGTTCCGTCTTGCTCATATGAACGACGCTTAATCTCACAAGCTTTCGCTGCCAAGCTAAACAAAACAAAGGAGGCTTGCTACTAATGTGCCTTACAAGAAGTTGTGTGCTGTATTCACAAACAAGATCTGTGTCAAATCTAATCTTATATTGGACCTGATACTTGGTACTGCTTGTGCCCTAAGCAGAAAGTATGTTTCACCTTTTACACATAGGCTAGGAACAGCATACAGTACGCACGATGCAAACTTCGTCGTCAGCAGAGTATGTGCGTACAGTATGTGTGCCGCCCGATTTTTCTAACATGCAATTATGTTACATTTTATCATAAACTACTCGTTTTCATTTTTATTCAATGGACAGTTTTTTTTTAGTTAGTTAGTTACAGTTGTGAAAAACACAGTCATCATTAGTTATATTTATTATTACGTTCTTGTACTCTACAAGTAGTTAACTTGACTCTAACGACAGTTTGAAAAGAAATGTTGTTCTGTGAGTGGAAGCTTCAGGAATAAAATTCATAGCTTTAACATTTTTTTGGACATTTAAATTAAGGGTCTGATATTTGAATAATGATCATAAAATAAATCTGTACTGTGCTGATTCGTGGATCTCTTAAAAACATGTCTGAGAAGCCCTTCTTTAAAGAACGTTAATTCTTTATACGCATGTTAAACGGATCAGTACCAGCTAGCGTGCTGATTTAAGCTGCAGTTTAATGAACTAACACTGAATAATGATTTACAGGACAAACTGCTTTAGTTTCACGTGAGGGATTGTTACTTGCGAGTTGAGCCTGTTAAATCATTCACGGACACTGAACTACTGAGGTAACTACCATTTTCACTGCACAGTACGGCTCGGCTCGCTTTACTCAGGCCCGGATGAAGAATTCAGAGGCGCCTGGGCACAACGTCTTGTAGGTCGAACACGTCAAGGCGCCACACTCCCTATGGCCTACGCCACTTTTTTAATCTTGTGTGACCCAACCAGACATTAGCCTCCATTTTCCATCCACCTTCCACTCGCCTTCACGTAGGAATAACGTTGTATTATTGAAGCCCTGTACAAATACACGCTCAGGCCGTATTCCAAACACCTTTCCTGTTCACTGAACACGGACCCTATTAAAGATGTAAAATAACGGTGTTCTAGATCGTACATAGTGCTCAATATGACGAAGTTAGATTCAACCGCGACGGGAGTGACTTTGAAAAACGCCTGTTTGGAAATCGGTAACGAGCAAGATGTGATAATCTAGCACAGAAACCTTTGTTGTAATTTTATCTGTAATGAGATAAATGATACATCATTTTTGATTAATAGAATATAACCATACGCAAAGTATGTATTGAATGACATTTATTCAGGAACAATACAGGACCAGTCATTAAAGAGAATCCATACTCCCTCAGAGCGTGGCTCACATATTTAGTATCGTCTCGGCTTGCTCGGAACCTCGACCCAGGTGGTACTAAAAAGTACCAGGTACCTATCTGTACCACTGTACCTAGATACCAGTGGAAAAGCACCGTAAGATTGTAGCAAGATTATAGTCGTCTACATTACAGTATCATACCGCATTTAGTTTTACATGTGTAACTCCCACAAGCAATAAGCTATTGAATTTTAACTATTTTTCTTTTTTAAACAAAAAAAGAAAACAAACATATTTTCAAAATAGACTTGTCTTTGATAAGAAGAATGGAGTATAATATAGTGTGAATCAAAATATTTGAGTTTCATTTCTATTTGTTTGCAGAATAAAAAGTATCAATAAAAAAATTTCACTGTAGTTGCTAAGACTAACCTTGGGTTTTATATGGCACAATAAGTTTATTCGTGTAATAAAAAATGTACATCATTAATAAAATATGCTAAGCATTAAAAAAAACAACTGTATCCTAACACTGCAATACGTTAGATATCCTGTAAAGTATACATCTTATACAGTCGCACAGGTCATGCACTTTTTAGACGGTCCCTTACTGACTGCATTACTATAAAGCGCTGATGATCTACGTTGCTGAAATATGGCTTTAAAGGGAGAATTTTTAAAACACAAATGTGTTAAATTGTACTTGATTCTCTGAGTAAGAAAATACACATCGTGCGTGTTTATTTCTTGAGAACTAGAAGAGAGCAGCTCTTGTGCAGGTGCATGGGAACAGAGCTCTAAGCTATTAGTCAGCATGCCCGGAACATAGTGCGAAGTAGTTGTTTAGCCAAGAATTAGCGTAGCCTAGCCTTAGTGACTGTTTAAGCCGGTGATGGGCAAATATGTGGAACAAAACACAGGCAGTCGTGATTTATATTTCATTACGCGGCGAGTGATAATATAGATCACTACACTATAAAGACATGGTCGCATGTTATCACTTAATACCTTATTTACCCATGAAGCTAGAAATGAAAGGCGATGAAACCTAGCGGCTGAAAAGAAATGCTCATCTACTTCAGCTATACTGAGCACAGCGTTCCGCTATCCGACATGCTAACTATCCGACTAGCTCGAGAGGTCCAATCTGTACTTTGGGATTTAAAACATCTAGCATCTAGATTAAATATCATTTATTTCGCCGTATTTCCTCTTGAGAAATCATTTTCACTCACGCTGCGCCGCCGAGAAAGCGGCATGGGCCAAGGCGAACAATCCTAAACCAACAACGCCTTTCCAAAAGGACGAAGCCATTTTCAAGCAAGCGCAATGCACTTCTTCCAGTCAGCTAAAGCGAACGAGCAGCGTGAAGGCGGCTTTGATAACGACTTCCGGTTATTACTTCCGGTTTGTTTCCGCTAGTTGGTGTGATACAACAAGGGGCGTTAGGGTATGCTTTTTTAGGGCTCCGCGGTGGAGAGGAAATCTGAGCCAATGCGGGATAGTCTGAATAACGGAAAGTATAGAAATTATGAAAAATACTCGATAATAATTCATGTTTGCCTTAATGTTGAAGTGTTGACGCGATAATTTACCTATAAATTTCATAAAATGTATTGTGTAACGACGTAATTATCACATAATTTTAAAAGAGTGTATTTTACCCGGGTGCGGCTTATATTTTGAAATATCCGGTTTAAAGGCGACACCGGAAGTTAAATCTGTTGGGTCTATCATGTCGTTTTACGCATTGCTTTCTTCACAGCCTTGGTTTGCTGGTTGTTTGACCCCCAAATAAACAAACAAATAAATACATTATATATATATATATATATATATATATATATATATATATATATATATATATATATATATATTGATATAAAATATTATATTATATGTAAGCCATTTACCAAGTTACAATCACGAAAAAGCTCCTCTACGTCATTAGTAAGTGTTTAATAATAACAAGTGAGTGACCAGAAATCATGATTTAGTATCTCATGATTATGAGTCACTTGGCAGTATAAGACAGATTCCCATCCCTGGTGCTGGAGTACCTGTCCTGCACATTTTTGTGACCTCCCTGCTCTACAGACCTAAATTCAGGAAGGGCTGTTAATTCACTGATTAGTTGAATCAGGTATGTTGGGAGCAGGGAAAACACTCAAACGTACAGGACATACTGTAGGGTACTCCAGGACCAGGCGTGGGAACCTGTGGCCTACAGGCATTTCATCAAGTCAAGTCAAGTTGGTTTTATTGTTTCTCCAGGTCCATGGTGCAACACAAAACAGTATGCAAGACACAACATTGTGAGATGATTGCAGGACAATAAATACGCAGAACATGGGCTGTAAACGGTAAACTGTTTTGTAGTGTAGCAGCAATACTGGCAGCTTCAGTATTGTTCTTCAAGGACAACCAAAGAGCCCTTAAGGGTTCTAAATTTTCTTAGAATATGGAGGGATTTTAGTGCCTAAAGTAAATAAATAAAAATAATCAAGTAAACGAGAATAATAAGTGGTTTAAATGTTTTGGAATTTGTAATAATGCTACTAAATAAATGTGCTTTTATTATTATTTTTAAATTCCTGTAATTAATTCTTTCAATTCCTTAAAAAAAATAATCATGAATTACAACTGTCAGTATCATTTATCATGCCACAGAGATCTCAATGATTGGTGGATTTCTTCTGAGTGACCTGAGCTTTGGTGCCTTCATTTAATGTGATTCAGTGGTTAAAATGGCATTTGTTACTTATGGGAGTGACTAAGCGTTTATTATTGTTATTATTATTATTATTGTTATTATTATTATTATTATTGTTTCTTTTTTTAAAAAATAAATGTAGACATTTCAGTGCTGTCTCTGCTCTAGCATGCCTCATACTTATCAACAGCTTAATATCAAGTTGAGGGAAGTCTAATTTCTCAATTAATATAGAAATACCTGGGTGTCAGTATCAACACCAGTTCATCTGCAGTTTGTGTAGAATACCTAGTCAAGTTCCACTCCCTGTCCTAAAGGAAGGCCACATTATTTACTCATAACCTTGTTAAAGATGAGATGTTTTGTTTACATTTGAAGACAAAACGAATTCAGCTTTACAAGAAGCCTAAACTGAATTCAGCTGATGATGTATGTCTGAGAGAGTCGTGGGGACTTAAATATCAGTTTCCAAGTGCATTATCTCTTAACGTGATCTGTGTGCTGACATGAAACCAATGTTTTGGATTGTAAAGGTTGCTGAGACAGACATAAAATAGTGATCACTCTAGTTGGAAGAGGAAGCTTGATATTAGATATTCTGAAGCTGAAATGAAGTGTGCCTTCCGAAGGGCTGTTCATTTCGACCGCTCAGAATGGTCACCGTCAAGGATTGAGCCTTCTGAGGGTTTAGACCAGCAGACACCAACCCTCTTCCTGGAGATCTGCCTTCCTGCAGGTTTCATCTCCAACCAAAATCTAACATTCCTGATTTAGTCGATCAAGTACTTCTTAAGGCAGTGACTAGATGGTCAAGTGAGCACGATTGTAGTTGGAGATAAAGTCTTCAGGAAGGTGGACCTCCAGGAACAGGGTTGGTGACCACTGGTTTATAGAACAGCCCAGTTCCTGCCCAAACCCAGTAGTTAAACCTAGCTAAATGCGCAGTAGTAGCGCAGCAGCACGTGAACGAATACTAACGGCTTTCCCCGTCTGATGACGTCGACAGAAAGGGGGGCGGGGTCACGCCTGGAATCAGGAACAATCTACACAAACCTGTATTGCTCCTGCATATTGTTTTCTGACCAGTCATCAGCACAACCTGTCATGTTTTAACCGAAAAGAAATGTCAACATGGGCTCTCAACGGAAACACCACGCCACAAAGGGAGCTTGGGGAAGACTGCCTCTGTGCTTTTTGGCTAGCCTGTCAGTTTGTCTGTGTTTATGCAGAGCAGAGGACAGTTCAATGGAGAACATCGTGACTGAGAAGAAGGCTGAAGAAAGCCACCGACAAGACAGTGTCGACCTGCTCGTGTTCATTTTACTCCTCACCCTCACCATCCTGACAATATGGCTCTTCAAACACCGTCGATTCAGGTTTTTACACGAGACCGGGCTGGCGATGATCTATGGTGAGACCAAGCAACATGTCACTGGTTGCTATCTGCGGTGTTTAGATGAAATTGGGCGCTAAGCTAAACTTGCTCTAGCTGAGAGGCAGTCCGGTAAAGTAAGACGCGACAGACTATCTTAGGCCATGTGTTTATGTAGTCTTTATTAAGACAACTGGGTTCAAACTGGCTGTCCTTTAACCAAAGGGCTCAACACGACTGAATTCACAAGGCCATGAAATGTTAAACGCTCGTTGGCTAGCTGTCTTTTATATCTTCTGGGAACCAAATAGGTTTTGTGATTTTGTAGGGGGTGTTTTGTTTCTTTCTTCAGTTATTGTATTGCAAAACAAAGCTAGGTTTAGTTAATAATTCTCTGCCCTTTTACTATGACAGCACAAAGTCAGTATATCTGGAGCTTTATATCTGCTGGAGAACATTCTGGAGAATCAGTAGCTAACCTGTAGCTAATTATTGCAAGACAGCAATAACACAGTTTACATCCTGATTAGGATTCTGTGCAGGATTTACACTAGACTACAGAATAGCATCATATATTATTATTATTATCATCATCACTACAATCATTTTTTTAAACAGTGAATACGTAAAGTATATAATTAAGAATAAAAATAAGGAAAGGAGTTTAAAACTACTTGAAAAGCAAACTTTAGTTTATTCAGTAATGTGAGAGGTCCTTTAGGACAGTCTCAGGTTCTAATGGTGTTTCTTTGTCTGATTTAAGACGGTACAATCGGTCAACTCTTCAGAATTCAGAATTCAGAAGCATTATCTGACTTGTTGTCTGTCACTAGGATTGCTGGTTGGGGTTGTGCTGCGTTACGGGATCCACGTGCCTCGGGACATCAACAACGTTACGCTGAGTTGCCATATCAACGCCAGTCCAGCCACGTTACTAGTCAACGTAAGCGGCAAGTTCTACGAGTACACACTGAAGGGCGAGATCAGCTCCAATGAAGTCAAGGATGTTCAGGACAATGAGATGCTTCGCAAGGTAAAACGTGCACACAGGCAGATTCAAGTTTGCTCAGGATTTACAGTGCAGTTTTGTTCCTAACAATTCTATTTCCTGTCTCACAACCTCATCAGATAGGTGTACAGTGTTTACTTCCTTCAGGTGCATTCATGGCTACTAATTTGTTACCGAAAATCTTATCTGTCTATCAGTCATATACACACACTACCGGTCAAAAGTTTGGAGACACTTGACTGAAATGTTTCTCATGATCTTAAAAAAACCTTTCGATCTGAAGGTGTACGATTAAATGTTTGAAATCGGTGTTGTAGACAAAAATATAATCGTGCCAACATATTCATTGCTTCCATTAGAAAACTAACATTTTATTTACAAAAAAATATTTTTTTTAAACGAATGACTCGGTGCAAAATATTCCAGAAAGCAGCCGATAAGAGTCTAGTATAGGTGGGAACTCATTTAATACTGTTGTAAAAGCATCTCAGGGGGATTCCTCAAGAAATCGGTTGAGAAAGTGCCAAAAATACATTTCTGAAAATTCTAGGCCTAAATGGATGTCTAATTTGAAGATGCTAAAATACTAAATTATTTTGATTTATTTTGGATTTTTTATCACAACATAATTCCCATAGTTTCATTTGTGTTATTCCAGAGTTTTTAATGACTTTATTATTATTCTAAAATGTGGGGAAGAAATAAAGAATGAGTGTGTCTAAACTTTTGACCAGTAGTATGTATTTATGAGTGCGTGTGTGTGCGTGTGTGTGCGTGTGTGTGCGTGTGTGTGCGTGTGTGTGCGTGCGTGTGCGTGCGTGTGCGTGCGTGTGCGTGCGTGTGTGTGCGTGTGTGTGCGTGTGTGTGCGTGTGTGTGCGTGTGTAAATATAATACTCAGTATCTCACAAAAGTGAGTACACCCCTCACATTTTTGTAAATATTTAATTATATCTTTTCATGTGACAACACTGAAGAAATGACACTTTGCTACAATGTAAAGTAGTGAGTGTACAGCTTGTGTAACAGTGTAAATTTACTGTCCCCTCAAAATAACTCAACACACAGACATTAATGTCTAAACCTCTGGCAACAAAAGTGAGTACACCCCTAAGTGAAAATGTCACTTCACTTCTAGAGTTAAAACTCCTTTCAGCTGTGAAGGTTTTAAGATTGAGGGCATTGTTACTTGCACTACACATAATATTTGAAAATGGGAATTGATGATCATTGAAGTCATGCTTTTAGGAATTCAGTTGCTGTACATTGCCCAGAAGCACAATACAATGTAGCATTTTAGTACAGAGATAGAACTCCCTGATAGAGGAAATGAGAAAACAAGAAGCATCTATTACAGAGAGAATCATTTTAGATAAATTTGACACTTTTATTAGGGGTTGAAACAATTAATTCAACAGTAAGACTTTCCTATAATGCTGATGGACATGTGACTAAACTATTGTATTTAAATAAAAGCATGACCTAAATCTCCACTTGTGGTGATTTCACTTCTTGTGCCCAATGTTTTAAGTAATTTACATGGGTTGTAGGTATAGATGGCTGCATTTTATTGTGTTTGATCTCATGAAGATCCCACAGCTGCACCGAAATGTTATACTAAAGCATACATTTTTAAAATTATTTTATGAATCTTTTTTTTTTTGGTATTGTATCTCAGTCCAGCACCAATTTATTAGGATGTCTGAATAATTCATTGTTTTCACTAAAACATAATCACAATACAGGTTTATTACAGCATCATAACTCTTCTATTTGATTTCAGGTGACCTTCGACCCAGAGGTATTTTTCAACATTCTTCTGCCGCCCATCATATTTCACGCGGGATACAGCTTAAAGCGGGTATGATCTATTCTCTTTTTTTAAAAAAAATTTATGTTGCAAGGCAAAACTTAAAATGATGTCATTTTTAAGAGATCTTTTTTTTAATGCCTCAATGTAAAATGCAGTTATTTAAAGCCAGGATTAACGAGGTACTTAACATTTCTCATTAATGTTGGTAAGAGTTAATGAACTGTCATTATTATTCTCTGTCTTTGCATTTCAGAGACATTTTTTCAGGAACATGGGCTCCATTTTGGCCTATGCCTTTGTTGGAACAGTGGTGTCCTGCTTAATCATTGGGTCAGTGTGCTTCATGAATTTTTCAGTATCTTTTCTGCACTGGCTCTTTTGTGGTGTCTGAAGTCACACTCATGTGTTTTAAATGATGGTACTGCCTTTACAGCTTACTGATGTATGGCTGCGTGATGCTTATGAAACATACTGGCCAGATGGGAGGAGACTTCTTCTTCACTGACTGCCTGTTCTTTGGTGCCATCGTATCAGCCACTGATCCAGGTGTGTCTTAAAATCTGTACAACTTTCCAAATGGAATTTGGGTCATGGGGCGTGAAGGTGTGTTATAGAAATAAATCAATAAAAGTAGGAGTTATGATGTAACATCATACATATAATACCATGTCAGGTTATGTTACATCTGTGTAGATATTGGAAAAACCAGCATTTGTGTGTATATTTTAATATCCAGTTTTTGTGTTGGTTTTATAACAAAATACTGTGACATACCAAAAACTGTGTGTTCATACATTTATCATATTGTGAGTTGTTCATACAAGTTCAACCCTTAATTTAAAACACACAAGAGTATTATGAAGTTATATGGCCATAAATTTCAAAATAAAGACTAAAGCTTGTGTTTTGTAATCTTTGTGAACCTTGCATTCTAGTGACCGTCCTGGCCATCTTCAACGAGTTACAGGTGGATGTCAACCTCTATGCTCTATTGTTTGGGGAGAGCGTGTTAAATGACGCTGTTGCTGTGGTGCTTTCCTCGTAAGTCCTTTTTCCTACAAGAATACATGTTCATGTAACATGTATGGTTACAGCTGACAAACTAAAGGGGAAAAAAAACAGTGGTGCTGTTATTCTGCGGGAGGAATTTTGTTGGCATGGTTTGGGTCCAGTTGTCCCCTTAGAGGAAGTTATTCTGACTGATCGATCACCTTTATCCTATGATGAAGTATTTCCATCTTGATGCGTATGGTCTCTTCCACAATGATGATGATGATGCCCCCATTCACAGGGCACGAGGGCTTACTAAATAGTTTATGGAGTATGAAATTGATGTAAATCATATGCTGTATGAGATTTTGGACAGGCGTATGGTACCTTAGCATTGCCCACACCCATCATCAAAGCACAAATTGAAGGAATAACATTTGGTAGGATAGTGTATAGTGTTCATCCCTACAGTACAGTTCCAGAGAGTTCCTTGTATAATATATGAAAAGGCACATGTCAAAAGACTTCTGGTGGCCCAAAATGTTAACAAGACACTTTTCCTTTAGTTTGTCTCCCATCTGTATATACACAGATACAGAGTTTAGTCATGTTTCCACTGAAATGTTTTGCACGTTTTAGTGACTGTCCGAAACGGCTGAGAAACAAACGGCAAACAGTGGGCTGGAACGATTCCTCTTTATGCCAGTGATTTGTGATTTGGGTTTTGACAGGTTTGTAATAACATGGGGTGTATCTGTTCTGTTTTATCTCAACAACAAAAACCTTAATTAAATAATATTGTTCTAAATGTAAACTAGTAAGTATCCAAATAAATAACATGAATAACTAAATGAAAAGGATTTAATAGCTGACCAGTGTGGGCTAAAAAAAAAGATCCACGTTTGCCAAAACCACTAGCTCTATAAACTTGGTGTACGCTAAACAAAAGATTAGATCTTATTTGCATTACACAATAAACAGTCAGCAGAAACATTGTCTAAGAAACCAGCACGAGGTAGTTCAAGTACAGCCAAAACCAATGTCTCCCTGTTAATGCAATACTTGCACATTCAGCTGTAGTATTTTTTTTTTAATGCACTGTTAGGCAAATTAATAGAAGGCTGGACAAACAGCAATAGAGAAAACGAGCTAAATTATTGCAGTCGGGCCAAATTAGATTAGTTTTGTTATGGGCTGTTATAGCATCGAAGGGAAAAGCAACCTATTGATTTTCTACCTTGTTTAAGTGTGCAACACAACACAGTCTGGAGCATGCCATGCAAAACGGTTGAGATTTATAGACGTAGGCTTTAACCTACAGATAACACTGGGAAGCAGCCCAAGCGAACCATTTAATATTTGCAAGAGGTCACGACAAAATTATGCAATTGAAGGACTGCCAGACAAACCCAAAAGTCATGGAGAGACTGGACCACATACCTACCAGTGACTGCTTGTCCACAGGGGCAGGTGGAGTATGGAGCTAGGTTTGCGCCAAAACTATTGAATGTAACTTTACAAGAAAAGAACAAACAATATACAATTGGGAAAGAAGAAGAACGCTTCTGAAGCTGAAAAAACTTTAACATGATCTTCAAATAAACAGCATTCTAAGCTTTCTTTTCGCTAGTCATGGTTTATGAATACGCTGCCACAGTTTTCTTTTATGCGCTCAAACTTTTCCTTTACGCTTCGCAAATTTACTTTCGCCATTTTGCCAGAAACGTCTTGTGTGGCCGGGATTAGCGATAGCGATTGACTCTCATTGGCCAGTGAGATTTGGATTAGAGACTTTTGGAGAGCGTTTTGTATGCGGTTCTCTGTATAGTTATAGTGTTTGTACTTTGTAGTGGAAATTAGTTACTTACTTCCTTACTTACTTAGTTAGGATATTAATTTGGAATTAATATTTGAGGTTTGGGTAGTCTCGTACGACTATTCGTTTGAGATGAGCTCTCAGGAGTGTCTCTACCTCCATGTTGATCCAAATCTCACTAGCCAATAAGAGTAAATCACTGTTAAGCCTGACCACACGAGAGGTTTGTGCCATGATGGTGAACGTAAACTTGCGGAGTGTAAACGAAATCTCTGGCAGTGCATTCATAAACCATGATTAGCGAAAAAAGGAAGTTTAGAAAACTAACAACTAGCATTTTCAAATTCGCTCGCGTTTCTAGATGCGAAATCATTGGTCAGAAAGTGCACTTCCCCCATTTAGCTATCATCATTATTATTGCACAGAGCAGTTATTGGGGTGGCCTGATGGGGATAGTTTGAAAACATTCTATGTCTGCCAAGCTCTTGTTTTATAGCAAATAATCTGAATTAAATCAAATACATTTCTGCAAACAATGTCTGTGTGCATACAGGGTGTCAAAACATGTATTTCTTTTCCAGTGCCAAGATTTTCTGGGGGCTAGTTTCAGGGTTTTTTTTGTGTGGTTTTTGAGACATTTTGCTCAAACATGGCAACCCTCGGTAAAGATATTAAAATTGCTCAAAACGAGCTACTAGCCTGTGTGCTGGATGACTGCATGTTGTTGACTTTCAACTACCAATTCTGGGGTTCCTCTAAGAATTTACTACCATGTAGCATAAGTCAAGTGTGATATCCTCTCAACTTAATTGAGTTTCAGGCTATGTTGTTATAAATGTTGTCCTGCCTGACCACTTTGCTGAGCCACTTTGCTTGTGACATAATTGCTTATTTGAAAAGTGCTTCCGTTATCTATAGTAATACAAATGTGTTCGTGTTAAATCTGTGCAATTCCCACTCAGCCTTTTATATCCACAAATTTAAAAAGGACTAAACAAAACAAAAACAGATCCTACTGTAGACTGGCTAAATAAATAATTCTCAGCATTTGCCAAGCATGTTTCATTTTACCGATTGTGCTGTAACCTATTACTAATCAAAAACAATACTCCGTGTGGAATGTTCCTAACACTTGTGTTTCTTTCTCCTGCTGGACTCATGATCTCGACTCAGAATTGTCCTTTATTACCGGAGACACAGTGGGGTGGGCCGGCACTGCCCTGGAGGTGTGGCTCAGTGCATAGAGGGCGGTAACCAACAAAGAACGCCCCTCAATGGGTGTGCTGCACAAGTAGCTTTAACTCTGCAGTTAGTTTGTTTTCTTGCGTGTGCATTGCCTGGTGTAATCCAGAGTATGCAGAGCGAATGACCCACAGTCAAACCTCAGACTAGGTCCCATTTTTGTACCCAACTAAAAGTTATACATTTTGCACAATGCCGCATCATTTCAGTTTACCTTCCACGTACTCGTTATTCACCAACTCGAACCGAAATAGTCCATTTTTTATTATAATGTTGCTGTGATTTGATATCCAAAGCAGAGAAATCATGTTGGTTAAAGAAGGAATAAAATATTATGCATCAACTCATTGGAGCGTGAGTCTCTGAGCAGGTTCAGTGTAGGGACACAGTAAATTCAGTCTCACATACTAACACTTATTAGTGGGATATTGAGGCTAGACTGTGGGGATTTGCTGGCTGGATGAACGATATGTTTTTTTAGGGTTTGACGCCCAGCTGCCGTCATGTAGAACAGTTCCTTAGTCTAGCTACCCTTCTATTTACCCAGCTCACCCTTTTATTTGTATTGCTTAATGCTTTATGTCCCTGAAATATGGGGAAACGTCTATACTTGAGTTAGATAAGAAGAAGAAGAAGAAAAGCAGGTCTGCTATATCCCTTAAATGGATTATATTTTTTGTTTAAGTCTAATTTATCTTTTTTAAATAAAATTAAGTAAAGCAGTGAAAGTCTTGAATAACCAACCATATATAAAAGAGTCAGTGTAGTAGTTTACAAAGTTTGCTATCACCCTCAGACTCCAGACTGTATTTACAGCATTGACTAGAATTCTCGTTGCATTTCGTTTTTTGGTGTGCAACAGAACATCAACTGAACGTTGATCTGGCTGGTAGGTGTTGAGCGAGTAGTTTTGCATCAACAAAAACAAATGCCCTGGTTTATGATCATAGGGAATGTGGTTCAGGGTATTATGTAGGTAGGGCATGGTGTGCTGTGCCTCCTCTTCTTCATTTTCTCTGATCTTTGTGCTTTTCATAGAGACAACACAACATTACCGTCGTTTGTGTTGAATTCTGTTTACTTACCAACATTATTGTGTACTTGAATACTCCTTTTCTTTTTATGGCTTCAGAGAACATTGCAAGTGTCAGGGTTTTGTGTCGTCACCGTCATTTGTTTCTCTGTTTAGGTCCATTGTTGCATATCAGCCCGAGGGAAACAACAGTCATACATTTGAAGCCATGGCCATGCTTAAGTCGCTTGGCATCTTTCTGGGAGTCTTCAGTGGTTCCTTTGCTCTTGGAGTGGCTACCGGTGTAATGACTGCCTTAATATCCTTTAAATGCTTCAGCTTTTGGAACATTCTGTTTTTATACAAAACATTTTATAACGTCTGCTCATCGATAGTTATAAGCCCATGCATGATCTTGCTATTGTGGACAATTTAGTGGTCAATTTGTGGTTTGCTGGATGTTCCCATGAAACTGTCCATGTTTAATTTTAGTCAGCTAATGTAACACAATCTGGGAGGCATCAAATAGCACTTTCTAGGTATCTGGCTATATTGTCCAGTTTGCGCTTTGTTTTTAAAATGGTGTTCAGCAAGAATAGATACAGGTAATTATCATATCATAATAACGGTTAAGATGTGTTAAACGGTTAAACACTTTCCATGAATGCATTTCAGTATGCAATGCGTAAATACAGTAGAATGTGTAATGTACAGTATAATGCCAAGTAAGGCTCCTTGACTCTTTCTCACGTCACCAAATTTACCAAGTTGCGGGATTTTCAGCTGCTAGAAACGGCCCTCTTCTTCCTCATGTCCTGGAGCACATTCCTGTTGGCTGAGGCTTGTGGCTTTACAGGTGACCTGCTCTTATTCTAACAGTAATTCTGCATGTCTCGGTGTAAATGATTTTTTTTTTTTTTTTTTTGGATTGTAATGTGGTTTTATATTTTTTGTGATATGCTTAGGTGTGGTAGCAGTTCTTTTCTGTGGAATTACACAGGCTCATTACACCTATAACAACCTGTCCCCTGAGTCACAGGACCGGACCAAGCAAGTAAGACCTGTGGCTAATTTAAATGTCTAGTTTTGATTCCCAGTTGTGGTCATAAATATTCATAATGTTGATGTTTTCTTATATAAAACATTTTGAGAACTTGTATTGATTTGGTGCTCATTTGTTGTATTTCCTGAACTACATTTTTTTTTTATCAAATGAAAGCAAAGATATAAAGTTTCTGCTTCGCTTTGCTTATTTTTAGTTATTTGAGCTGTTGAATTTCCTGGCTGAGAACTTCATCTTTTCGTACATGGGCCTGGCCTTGTTCACTTTCCAGAATCATGTCTTCAACCCCGTCTTCATCGTGGGAGCATTTGTATCCTGAAATGGTGTGGAGATGGAGATGTTTGTTTATTTATTTATTTATTTTTAATCTCCTAGTCATCGGTTCACTGAATACATAAGAGGATGTGGGTAGTGCCTGTTTGTGCAAGCAGGAAAGTGCTGAATTAAATTGTGGACCTTTTATTCAGCATCAAGTTAAGTTTTCTGAAATGACACAAAACAGGCTTTTAAATGAATGAGATTAGTGCTGCTCCAGTCTAAATGTGAAGTTGACTTCATTTTGGCTCACTGAGGAAGTGATTAGTGATTATCTACTTTGGTGGCACTGTTCTGTGGGTGACTTCCCTTATTGAAACAGGAAGGGCAAATTGCCTGTGCTTTTGGTTTTTTTGTTTTTTTGGTTCCTTAACGACTTTCTGTTCCAGCTGGCCATTTTCCTGGGCCGTGCAGCGAATATTTACCCACTCTCCTTCCTGCTCAACTTGGGCCGCAGGAACAAGATAAGCTCCAACTTTCAGCACATGATGATGTTTGCAGGTTTGTTGATTGAGTTAGATTGAAATTGTATTTGATCAAAAAAAAAAAACATAACATGAAATCTGTTTTGAATGAATGGTCTCACATGAGCTTTCAGGCCTTTCAGAAAATAATGAATTTGTCACTTTTCCATTGCCTTGGAAAAGTGTAAAATGGCAATTGCAATGGAAAAAGATTGAAAAGTAACGTATCTTCTATTCACTGATTGTAAACAGTACACATTCAGTTAATAACTACGAGGGTGTTTGTACTTGGGAGTGTGTACAAGCATGAAAGTAATACAGATGATTCAGTCTGATCAGATGAGTAAAATCACAGATGTTTCCTCCTATAAAGGTTCTCAAATCTGAGCAACAAAATATCACTATTATTACTACATTATTACAAATAAGCCAGATTATGTCTCCATTTCACCACTCTCTTCCCCAGGTCTCCGAGGGGCCATGACTTTCGCCCTCTCTATCAGAGACACAGCCACATACGCACGGCAGATGATGTTCTCCACCACCCTGCTGGTGGTCTTCTTCACCGTGTGGATATGTGGAGGAGGCACCACTCAAATGTTGTCTTTCCAACGCATCCGGTCAGTCCTGCGTATTTAGACTTCTAGCTTTTTCAAGCTGCATCTAATAGACGTATTTAGAGATCATTTTAATGAATGTTTTTGCGGCTCTGCTTTTCGACTGGTTCTAGTGCTAGTGTTGGGGTTGGAGGTAAAGAAATGCTTATTTATACTCCTCTTCTCAGAGCCAAACCCATCTAACCACTGCAGCTTTTAAAAACTATATCTAGGAAGTTTTTAGCGGGAGGAGGAACACCAGGATGTTTGTGTCATTGACTAAAATGGGGCACTGCTATTTGAGATAATATGAACGGTGTGGTCATTCTGTATGTTGATATTTCATTCAGTTTGTTTGCTGTTCTTGATTTTTGTTGAAAGTGTTGGAGTGGACTCAGACCAGGACAATTCAGTAAGTGCATTTTTAGCTATGCTGAAGACATGTACAGTTTTAAACGCACTATGATGTCCATATTAACCCTAATGCTTTCTGTGTGTGCATTTCTGCAGATTGGCCCTGAGGGATTAGAGAGGAGAAGCACCAAACAGGAGAGTGCCTGGTTATTTAGGATTTGGTACAACTTTGACCACAAGTATCCTTTGTGACGCTACTCAAAGGCAGACAGTATTGAATTGGGGGGGGAAAAAACAGAAAGAAAAAATGATTTTAATCCCACCATACAATTACCCACAGATTAAACTTTAACAGTATCCCCTTCATGGTTTTACACCTTGTACTCTATTTAACATTGTACACAGTAAATTGTCTTATCATTAAGTGTAATATAATACAAAGGCTAAAGGGTATTTGTCTGAAGATAATATAATTTCCTAAACCCTGGTATCCTATGGATTCATTAATCTTAATCTGTGGTTTGTTATACACAATGTTCCTTGACCTTGCTCTCCTGCAGCTATCTTAAGCCCATTCTGACTCACAGCGGGCCGCCACTCACAGCCACTCTGCCAGCATGCTGCAGCCCACTGGCCCGATGCCTCACCAGCCCACAGGCGTGCGAGGTCAGCTTCATGCACAACAGAATATGACCTTAATGACCTCCTTCTGAAAGGAAAGCTTTAGCATTTTTTGCATTTTCAATGCCATTTTTGTGGCAGCTATGCTCATTACTTTTGCCTCCAGAGTTTCAACAACAAGCTTATAATGCAAGTAGAACAGACAAAGCTAAAATCAGCTAAAATCCACCACTTGCCCTTTAAACCCAATCTCTGGTTTCTTTTCTTTTTTTTCTTTTCTTTTTTTTGTCTGTCTTTGATACTCTCATCACCACTCATTTTTTGGAAATAGTAAATTGTTCCATAGAACTTGTCTCCTTTCCAGATTCTTTTAAAACTCCTATTAAAGAATAACCTCGATCTATTAATTAACTATAATCAACTATAGATCAATCTGTATTTCAATTTCCAATCTGCATTTTCTAAGCAGAATTCTAGAGAAGGTGGTACTCAAGCAGCTGAACAAGTTCCTCCATAGTAACATTTTTGAAAAAGTTCAGGATTTAAATCTTGTCACAAAACAGAAACTGAGGGTTGATAAGACCCCAGACCCAATGGTGAGGAGAATACTTTAACTATGCAGATACACAGCTTTACATCTGTTACCCCAGACAGCACAGCCTGCCAGCCTGCATATCAAGCATTACCACTGGAATGAAAAAAAATCCTTAAAGGTAATGAAGAGAGATTCTTAATGTGGGTAACAACACCAACAGAGGAACAATATGACCAAATTAGGAAATTTAGATACACAGGTTACATCTTTAGGTTGGCACTGTGGTGCAGCGGGTAACATGGCTGCCTCATGGCTCCAGGGTCTCGGGTTCATTTCTGAGCTCTGTGACTGTCTGTGTAGGTTTCTTTCCACCTCCCCAAAACATGCCAGTAGGTGGATTGGCCCTTGGTATGACTGTGTGTGTGCATGGTGCTCTGCCATGGACTGGCTTCCTGTCGACACATATTATCCCAGCCATCTCTGGAAACATGAAACGGTCTCATTGATGGGTGAACATTTACCTTTAAAGGAACAATTACTTGCACAGTACTTTTGTTGTTTGGCCCAAAGTTCCAAAGGTTGTCTATTTAAATGGCTGCACTTCATGTTTTGGTTAGAGTTAAATACTCAGTTAAGAAAACACTTGTCGGTTCCAAAAACCGCGCTCTTGCATACTTCACTGATTGCTTCATCTTCTCCGTGCAGAATGAGGGCCAGTTGAAGGACGATGACTCAGACCTTATCCTGAACGACGGTGACATCAGCCTGACCTATGGTGACATCACCGTTAACACGGACGCGACAGGCACGCGCACGATCAGCATTCCGGCTGGTGCAGCAGGCGTCCACTCTGATGATGCTCTGGACAGAGAGTTGACCTTTGGTGACCATGAGCTGGTGATCCGGGGCACACGTCTCGTGCTGCCCATGGACGATTCAGAGCCGCCTCTACGCCACCGGGAGATTTGAGCTGCATGGAAAAAAATCCTGAAGGAAGTCAAAGGCTTTCCTGTCCCTCTTTCCATCACCACCACAGTCTGGAGAAATCTCTCTCTCTCACTCTCTCGCTCGCTCTCTCTCTCTCTCTCTCTCTCTCTCTCTCTCTCTCTCTCTCTCTCTCTCTCTCTATCCCCCCACAACCACTATCCTCTCTCTAAAGTGGCTGGTTTGATGTCTCTACCTCATTTGTCATTTTCTTTCTGCTCCTCCAAACATGACTTGTGAAACCTTGTCAGTTCTAGCCATCCATTATTTGTTTTTGGGTTTTTTTTCCACAACTTGGGTGTTTATGGCATCTTCAAGCATTGTGGCATTGTCTGTCTCAGAGGCTAGTGTGAGAAGTGATAGAGCAGTGCTTTCTTGTCTGCATAGTAAGGTGTGAAATAGCTGTGCATGCTAATTCTTGCTTTCTGTTGGTGCGTGAGGTGCCTGGTTCAAAGGGGATTCAAGCTTGGGCAGTGGTAAAACAGCTAAGAGACTTTCAGACTCTCCGAATAGAGGTGTGGTGACCTGATGGTTTGTTATGTGGTTGCAATCAAGTGCCTGTTGAATGTCATTTTTCCTTATCCTTGGAGCAAAACAGCACTGCCATCCACTAGAGGGAGGCCTTGTATCTTAATACTGAACTCGTCTGTGTGATGTAGGCTTCAAATTGGCAACAAGAGGGACTTGCTGTAGTCTGTGCTATCAGAAAGCCCAGAACTCGCATACTGACCTTTGACTGTGACTCTGGTGGACTTTCACCTTGTTATACACGTCCATGTTAGTTGCAGTAAGATGTTCTATCAGCTAGTCGTGGTACAAAATCTGAGGCCGATTTTTTTTATTTTTATTTTTCCTGATTTGTTTGCATTTTGTAAAAAGTCACAAAACATCCTGATTAATTTTACCATGCAGCTCTAAACCACTGAAATGACATAGCGTCATGTTTAACAGTGAATGACTAAAACTCTCCATCATCTGTATTACTAATATAGACCAAACTATAGTAAATCCTTTTTTAAAAAATAAATAAATAAATAAGAACAGAAAAAAGAAAGAGGATTCTTAGCTGTGCTAGTGCAGAACTGCAAGGATAGAAAGAAGAAAAGTTCACAGCAATGTGTTCGATTTCTTCGTAGGCCTTTTAATATACTAACCTTTGCATGATGTGTGCTGTGTGGAGATGCATTGCCGTGTGTTCTCCCCGTTTTTTGCGCCATTTTGGATTTGTTTGTTTTTTTTTTATAGCGAATTGAAAAACCATCGTCTAGGTTGGTGTGTAATGTCACTGCAGCACAAATTATATTTAATAATTGTTGTTTTTTTCCTGAGTATAGAGGGAGGATGGCTGAATGATTTTAAGCATGCTATTAAAGGGCTGAATGAACAGGTATTATCTGTTTTTAATATTTGTACTTTTGGTGGAAAAAATGTCGAGGGGAAATCGACCATTTCCTGTTTGAGTGTAATGTTAGGGTGTGGTGCAGTGATGAGATGAACAACGGCGCTGATGGGTGCAAGCACAACTGTACTTTTGTTAGAGTTGTAATCAAAATGATTCAACCCCCATTGCAAATCAGGTTTATTGTCAAAATTTACAAACTTTCAGCTGTTTGCAATGAACAAATCAAACAAAGGCAATTGAAATAGTTCAACACAACAAATGCTTCAAGTGGTTTCCCCAAATTCAACTAAAAATGCAACTTCTAATGATTTCTCCAGTTTCAAAATTATTCAACCCCCTCATGGCAAGCATCTTTAGTACTTAGTAGAGCACCTTTTGCTGTTATGACCTGCTGCAAACGAGATGCATAGCTTCTAGTAGCGTTCCTGAGGAATCTTAACCCATTCCTCATGAGCAATGGCCTCCAGTTCAGTAATATTCTTTGGTTTGCGTGCTGCAACCGTCTTCTTCAAATCCCACCAGAGATTTTCTATGAGGTTCAAGTCAGGTGACTGTGATGGCCCTGTAGAATCTTCCAGGACTTCTTCTACAACCAAGCCTTGGTGGAATTTGAGGTATGCTTGGAATCATTGTCCTGTTGGAATGTCCAATGACGCCAAGCTTCAGTTTACTCACAGACGGCATGATGTTTTCTCCGAGGATTTCCTGATACTTCAATGAATCCATCATCTCAGAAATCTGCTTGCAGCCATTGATAGCTTCCTTTTTCTGCCACATCCAGGTATTTAATAAATTTTCTCCCCCTAACCAATTCAGGTATTTCATGTGTTCCAGCTCAAGCACACCTGGTGCAAATAATGAAGCCCCTTGATTAGCTGCATCAGGTGTGCTTGAGACAACACCTGTTTTGAATAATTGTGCTGTTGTGAGGAATTCTGTTCAGGGGGTTGAATAATTTTGAAACTGGAGAAGTCATTATAAGTTGCATTTTCAGTTGAATTTGGGGAACCCACTTGAAGCATTCGTTGTGTTGAACTATTTCAATTGCTTTTGTTTGATTTGTTCATTGCAAACAGCTGAAAGTCTGTAAATTTTTACAGTAAACCTGATTTGCAATGGGGGTTGAATAATTCTGATTGCAACTGTATGTATGTATGTATGTAAATGAATATATAGAGAACTATGAGATAAATGAAATAGTGTGATTGATTTTTAATACACTGTCTATTAAAAAGGATATAAAATCAGTTAAAAAGGTACGAACAACCCATTAAAAGGTTATTGTGTTGCATTTTTGTCTCTTAAAATTCAGGAGTGTGTGTGCGTGTGCACGCGCTCTCATAAAACAAGCTGACTTTGTAGAAAGGTGGCTATTGCCTTGAATGGAAGGTGCTGGCACCCAGTGGGTCTTCTGAATGAAACAGCAACATAAGACACTGACTTTGTTACACTGTTGCTGTGGATGATGGCCCCTGACGGACAAGGCAAGAAAGAAGGAAATGCAGAAACAGAGAATGAGTGACAGCCATCTAAAAGAAGAGTGAATAAGGCTTTCAGCATAGCATTATCTCCTGCTGTGCAGGACATTTTCCCAGAGGGCAATGTAGCATTCCTGTAGGCCTGACTCTAGATAACAAGGCCCACAGAAACAGGGTGTTTATATTTGGATATTCAAGATGAAGGAATTCAGTATGATTGCAGTTCTTTTTTCCCCCCACTTTTTCTTGCCTTGTTGACTTTTTTTGTTACGTCTCGAAATATCTGTTCTATTTATTTCATTGTCTAATGGTAGATGGTTTTCAGGTGAAAGTGATGAATAGACCTGCTGTTAGACTGAGATCATATTTGCTTATTTGTCATGTGAAGGAGGACTAGTAGACGAGCATTTCTCAGTATGTTATCTTGATATCTTGAAGAGCAGCAAATCTAGCAATGTCAATACCACCCACACATATATGAGCAAGAAGGTTTGCAAAACTGCAAGCAGTGTCTCTGCTTGTACACTTCTGATCTGGCCAAGCATCTGTAAGAAATAAATTTGAGCTCAAAATGATAAAGACTTAAAATGAGCACGATTATTATTATTATTATTATTATTATTGTCTGTTCCTGAAATTTTCTGTAACTTGCCTAAAGACTGGATTAACAAAAAAGCTACTTAGGTATTGTTGTCCTTTCCTTTCATGGAAATGGCACAATATTTCCCTTGCATTTTTTCTCTGCTCCTCAGTTTTGCGCTTGAGTTTCTCAAGCAATAAGGGTTACGGTTCGGCTTATTAAAGCGTATAAGTCTGTGTCCAGCTCTTCTGTTCTTCTGCTGCTTCTCCAGGATAACTTATAACTAGCTTCAATGTCCATGGCCACTAAAACACTTTTCAATGGGTGATCGCTCGTCCTATGCGTTTGACTTGCCACAGAAATAAGCAGATCAACTTGCCTATGTTGTGTTTTTACTGATCTGTAGCTGAGCACTAGTCACATCATGTGCAGCCTCTGTTATTACATGTTGCAGGTACAGACTGTTTACATATGTGTAAATATGTTCATCTGTTCATGTGCGTGCAATGATCAATAAATAGAAGCCTGTGCTTTCAACTAAATCGGCTTCCTCGTTACTGCTGTTGGTCTGAACCGATCACAGTTCAGTGTGACTATAGCAGAAGTTGCTGCTTTGAGCCATGCTTCAGCCATGACATCAACAGACTTCTTTTTAGCCAGTCTGACACAGAATGAACCCCAGCATAAACTGAAAGCTGTTTTGGCAGAACTCCTCACCAAACCTCTCTTTAAACCATTTAGAACAAAATCACAAGCCTCAAGAGCATAGGCGCTCTGAGTAATGAGAGACTCGTAATTTCAGTGTGATTTGGCTCATTTCCTAAAGAAACTGCATTGGAAACTTTTTGTAATGAACAGTGTTTTAGCACACACTTATGTTCTCTGATGTGTCTGTGTAGAGTACTTTGTGTCTGTGGAAGAGATTTAATCCAAAAGCTGGAGAATTGTGCTGTCCAATACAGAGAAGCTGACTCAACCCAGCTGAGCTAGTCCACAGCAAGAGATCAGGTAATGTGCTCCTTATATGGTCTAAAAGATCCTCAAGAATGTGTCTTCACTGGGATATACATGTTTTATAGAATCGTAATATTGTTTTCCAGATCTTTTTTTTGCTGAACATACACAGCCAGTGAAATGTTTTTGGGGTTTTTTTTTTGCACATGTAAAGTTTCCCACTATTGGCAATTAAATGTTATATCAAAATCCACTCTCGGAGTGTAAAGGGACTCAATTTATTTTAGACTTGTTTTATTGAAAGCAAGTACTCTGGGCTGGTGAAGCAGTTACTGTAGTGTTTGTATCAACTTTAAAACCGATATACGTTTGGTCTTTCTTTCTTTTTTTCCAAGTTAGATCTAGATTACTTGTACCATTTTCTTTTCTTTTCTTTTCTTTATTTATTAAATCTTTTATGGAATTATAATTCTTATTTTAAAATACTGCCGTATTAAACCAGAACCCATTTCTTGGTGTGTTCAAAAACATTTCACTGACATCATTGTGAAGTTCAGAATATATGTTTCTTTTTTCTCATCTATCAATTTGGCAACAGTAATAAAATAAATAATAATACTGGCGGTATCATGGAGAATAGCATAATTTCAGACGAGCTCATCTGATCAGAGTCTGCCTGTCTGGACAGAGGGATTCTTGCTATATAATTTTTATTCTTGGTATTCTTTCCTATCTGGCAAACATATATAGTCTCCAACATGGAAATGAGAGCCAGCATGATCTCCAGTATGGAGTTGTGCAGAGACCCTTGACTCAGTGCTATCCAAAGTGATCTACAGTGACTCCTGTTCAAATACAGTAATGTTTATATCAGTCCACACTACAAAAGTACCCAAGTGAGTCATCGTGTATTTTCCAAATAATTGTAGCTCATCTAAATATTTGTAATATACAGTCCTTTTATTGAGTTGGCAGTGTGTTTTGAATCATCGTCTTACTGTTCCTTGAAGTTCCTCCCATTTAGACTGGATGCATTTCTCTGTAAATTGTAACATATAAATATTAATTGATAAACACCCAGAAATATATTTTTGGGGAAAAAAGAAACACAAAAACCTTCAAATACCCAGCTTGCATAAGTGTGCATACCCTTTTAGAGCTGGGAATGTGGCAGTGTTCAGAATCAACCAATCACATTCAAACTCATGTTAAATACTAATTAGTACACCTGACATCAATTAAAGTGGCTGACTACCCCCAAATAAAGTACAGCTGTTCCTCTAGGATTTTCCTGATTTCTTCTTGGTAACATCCAACTAGAAAAGCTATGAGCCACAAAGAGAAAAATATAAATAAGGAGAAGATTACCAAAATAATTCCAAGGCATTGGATATACCATTGAACACTAAATAAATAATCAACAAGTGGAGAAAATATGGCACAAGAGTGACACTATTAAGAACAGGAGGTCCCTCTAAAATTGATGAGAAGATCAGGAGAAAACTGGTCAGAGAGGCTGCCAGGAGACCTACAGCATTAAAAGAATTGCATCAATTTCTGGTCCCTACATGTGACAACAATCTCCTGAATTCTTCACATCTCTAATGAAGAGATATGGGATAGAGTGGGAAGACGGAAGCCTTGTTTAATTAAAAAAAAAAATACATCCAATCTCCCAAAGTGTGTTCTGGTCTGATGAGATCAAAGTTAAACTTTTTGGCCATGATACCAAAAGATATCAGAAAAAAAACACAGCACATCAGCAAAAGAATACCATCTCCACACGGAAGCATGGTGGTGGCATCATCATATGTTTGGGCTGTTTTTCTTCAGCTGGAACTGGGGCTTTAATCAGGGTAGAGGGAATAATGAATAGCTCCAAATACCAGATCAACAAAAGAATGGCTTCACCAAAACAAGTTCAAGGTTTTGGAATGGCCCAACCAGAGTCTGTGGGGTGACCTGAAGAGGGCTGGGCACAGGAGATACTCAGCCAATCTGATAGAGTTAAAAATAAAATCTAAAGTTGCTTCAACTAAGTGTTAGTCTAGGGGTGTGCACACTTATGCAACCAGGTAATTGTACTCCCCCCCCCCCCCCCCAAAATGATTCTTGTTGTTTTTTCACTTTAAATCATAATAGGTTAAAATTTCCAAATAAAGGTAGAAAAGGTTCTGACATGATTTATGTTGGTTTCATGTTTTTAAAACAAAAATCACAAAAACCTGCTATTTTAACAGGGGCGTGTAGACTTTTTATATCCATCGTACATCATCAATAAAGATTAGTGAACCTGTTCCAGAAGCAGCCATGCAAGCCCAAGCTATGACACTACCTCCACCATGTTTCACAGATGAGCTTATATGTTTTGGATCATGAGCAGATCTGTTCTTTCTCCACACTTTGGCCTTTCCATCACTTTGGTAGAGGTTAATCTTGGTTCCAAAACTTTTGTGGCTCATCTCTTTATTTCTTTGCAAATTCCAATCTGGCTTTCCAGTTCTTACTTCTGATGAGTGGTTTGCATCTTGTGGGATGGTCTCTATATTTCTGCTTAGTCTTCTTAGAACAATGGATTGTGATACCTTCACCCCTGTCCTGTGGAGGTTGTTGGTGAGGTCACTGACTGTTGTTTTTGGGTTTTGCTTCACAGCTCTCACAATGCTTCTGTCATCAGCTGTGTTTTCCTTGGCTGACCCATTTGGTGTCTTACTCAGCACACCAGTTGTTTCTTTCTTTTTCAGAACATTCCAAATTGTTGCATTGTCTATGCCCAGTGTTTGTGCAATGCCTCTGAATGATTTTCCCTCTTTTCTCAGCTTCAAAATGCCTTGCTTTTCTTTAATATACATCTCTCTGATCTTCATGTTGGCTTATCCTTTTTAACAACAAATGCAGTCTTCACAGGTGAAATTGAAGGCTAATGCCAGTTGTAGATGTTCAGAGCTATTTATTGTTTAAGCAGTGCCTCTAAAAGGACACAACAAGAAACACCTGTCAATCACATGTTCCAATATTTTACTCGCCCACAAATTGGGTGGTCTGATGCAAATTGTGCTATGTTCTATGTTGTTTAACACATCTACATATTTGTACCAGAAAGTAAAAACTGAAATTCTAAACTCTCTTCTCATCTTCATATTTTGATCTCAAACCCAAATGTCTTCAGTCTACAGCAAAAACACATGAATTGGCCTTGCCGTTTCAATAGTTTCGGAGGGGACTGTAGACATAAAATGAAATAGCTTGATTTGTGTTTCTTGCATTAGTAGATATTTAGACTCTCCTAAACTTAATCTCCAGCTCTTTCTTTCTTTCTAGGAACTATGGAGCTATAACCTCTCATTCATTTAATTCAGATAAAATACATCTAGTTCAGAGAAATCCTTGCTAATCAATCTTAGTATATACATGGGCCCTTATGAAATCACTGGATATCTGTATTTGCATGTAGATTCAAACAAGGCAAGTTGTCATACAATTTATATGTAATGCAGTGTTTCTAAAAACAGTTCTCAGAGACACAGTTTACAGTTAATTTATTTCAGCTCCCGGTACACCTGGACCAGGTATTTGTTGTTTTTGATGGCTCGTTTTATCTGTGAGGGGAAACTGGGGGAAAAACCCCCCAGAATAAATAAATAAATAATTATCACATGGTCTTTGAAGAATGGTTTGGGACACTAATAGCATGCCCTACTGGAGATTTGGCTTTTTTCCCCAAAAAAATAATGCTATATCGCTGTAGAAGAGGACCATTATTCCAATAGATTCTATTGACATTCTCATAATATGACTGAATAAGTATGATCACTTTGGCATGCAGTTATTACTAGTCATATATATCTCAGTGGTTATATAATATATATATATATATATATATATATATATATATATATATATATATATATATATATATATATATATATAACTCACATGGGCATCATTTCACCAAAAGCAATACTATAATAATAATCACTTCTAACAACAGGTAATTTATTCTTTTGTTCATCTTTGGTAAACATTTCATTCTGGTCAGGGTTGCAGTGGACCTGGAGACTGTCCTCGGAACACTGGGTGGAAGGTAGGAATACACACTGGATGAGATGCCAGTCCATCACATAGCACCATGTGCACACACACACACACACATTTGCACATTCACAGCTAGGGACAATGTAATGTACCCCATCCACCTACTGGCATGTTTTTGGGAGGTGGTAGGAAAACTGAGACCCTGGAAGAAACCCATGTGGAACCTGTGAAAATCCAGACAGCAATTTGAGTAACATGTCTAATGAAATGTTTTCTTTCTTCACATAGACCAGGCAGAGAGAGATGACCATTTCATACCAAGTCCCCCGAAAGCTTATTCTTTGTTTTGCAACCTGTAAAGTTTACTTTTTCCTTTTCTGACGAGTCTTGGGTGTCACATTAAACCTCAGCATCTATGACACTTAACCAGGGTCGGGAGGGTCACTTTAAAAATGTGTTCCATTACAGTTACAAATTAATTCATAAAAAATGTGATCCGTAATGTCATCAAAGTATCATAATATGAAAGTAATGTAATCTGATTACTTTTGGATTACTTCAAGGTCACATATGTAAATAAAGTCAAGAGAAAAGCAGTATTCTTAGACCCTGTTTTAGAGCTTAAAAACATATTCAATGTTTGGATTTGATTTGAGAAAATAAATAAAAGATCACTGTCCCTGATGCGGGTAACATTACATCACAAAAGTTATGGTGACCATATTCTGGTTTTTCAAAAAGAGGACACCTTTTTTTTTTTCTTTCATGTTTTAATATCGTTCAAAACAGTGTTACTTTGAATGCAGATTTTAATAGACTGAAAAAGACACACTATTAGCATCATTCTTTTGACTGTCCATGGAATAAAATAAAATATCAGGTGCCATGAGTGAACCTTCTGCCATCATTTACACATTTGAATGGCCATACAATACGAAGCAATGTGATAACATGACATTAAAAATGACCTTATATGGCCATGGGCATTGTTTCGACTCAGGATGTCTTCATTTGCTGCTATTGTCAAGAAACTGTTTGACGCCGCACACAACAGCACTTCACCTTCACACGCTCGCTGAGAGTAGGCTAATGATTAGAGGCAGGAATTTGGCCAATAGTTGTTTTATAATCGACCAATTGGTGTGCGAGAAGGCAGGAATTACAGAGCGGGGTTAAAGCAATGCAAACATGCGCACACACATGATGCAGTATTAGACCATAAGCACATCATAATGAAATTAAAGTCGAATACTGGACAAATTCTCAAATTTAGAAATCTCGGCCGGTGTTTTTTTTTAAATCTGAAAAAGTGGACATGTCGGGGAAAAAGAGGATGTTCGGTCACCTCAATAAAAGCATTTCCGAGAACAATGTGTTCATTTCTACCAAATTAACTGCAAAATTTATTTGCACATGCACCAGGAGGTTGCTCATGTGAGCCACGACTGCCAAGAGAGAACCAGAACTATAATCAAGCAGCTGTCTATATTGTGTTATGTCAAAAGATTAATTTATTTGGTTTTAAATGAAAAGAAAAAAAAAGTAATCCTGATAGTATTCCCATTTTTTACAAAATGTACCTGTAATCTGATTACTTTGTTTTTTGACGTAACTGTAACGGATTACAGTTACCAGTTTTTTGTAGCCTGATGACGTAACACTATTCCATGTATTCCGCTACTCCCCAAGCCTGTACTGAAATAACCATGAAATAAAACTTGATTTATTTATATTCACATTCGCAAGAATTTATACTAACAAGGGTGGTGTGGTTGGACTTTATTTCATTTCTTACAAATGAAGTTAGCAAGCTGAAGAATGTCAGTCCACCCCAAACCCTTCCAAGCATTTCATACTAACCGAGTCGTGTAAATTGTTCTTTTAAATTGCAAAAATGTGAGCATGTAAATGATCCTAATATTGGTCTTAAGGACCAAAGTTGTACATGTCTATGAAGGGATGTAACCTTGCTGAAAAAATCCCTCACTCACTAGACAAGAAAGCAGAACATTTGTTACAGACTCCTCTCTAATCTAAATAGCAGATTATCTCAGTTGATACAATCTCCTAACGTATTTCCTCCTCAAGACTGGCTTAAAACAACGTTGCTTTTCTGCTTTAAATTACTGGAGCTATATGTGTCTTTTCTCCCCTGCTGAGGCAGAGGTTGTAAATTCCTGGCTGAAGTCATTGTTAGTGTGTACATAGTGCTTGGATCTCATCCCAGTTTTTTTTTTTTCTGTCTCTTGCTTTTTAAGCGCTGCTCGAGACACAAACCGTTACAGCACGCGCAGGCTGAACAGCAGCAGCTACCGTGAGAAATAAGAACTGCCTCATTTCCATAGCCTTACATTTTGGTAAGTTTTATATTCAAATTATCTTCTTCATGCATGGCTTCTTCACATAAAACCCAATAGATAGCTACTTCTCTTGACTTATAGATATTGTGTGTGTGTGTGTGTGTGTGTGTCTGTCTGTCTGTCTGTCTGTCTGTCTGTTGTCCTCAGAGTGTGAGTTCATCTCAAACGACAAGTATTTTGATGAAAGTTCAGGTTTTTTATGTTATATAATGTGATTTGGAATTCAAAAAAATAACGGACCAGCACTAATGTATTTCTCTGAACAGTTTGGTTTAAATAAATGATGGAATTTATAGTACAAGAATCGTCTCTGAACCAAACTGCAGAGTAAAATGTCCACAGTCATTCAATACAAGAGGAACCTGAAGATTAAATGAACTATATAAAATAACAAACAAAGGCCATACATAGCACAGTTTGCAGGACCGCAAAGGCCCTTATCCTGCCTTTAATACTGTTTTGATTCATTTATTTCAGACGTGATAGAACATATCGAGTCCCCTGCTGAAAAATGTATCGGTTTTAATGGAAACTGTAATGTAATGGTCCCTGTGGGTCTCCACTGGTTATCTGTTGGCTTCTATTGGTGGCATGTTATGTCTAGTGGAGGATCAATTGAAGGATCAATAGAACACCTTTGACATTTGGTAATGGTTTTAATGGTTAACAGCTGATGGTGTGTAATGGTATTTGTAGTGGAAAGCATTAGAATTCCTGTGATGGTTTCTATTGTTTTTTTTTCCTTCTTCCCAGCAGGGAGGTCTTTGCTTTGCAAGTAAGGAACTTTTTTTAGTAAGTAAGGAACTTTGTATCATTTATGTTTACAATGAAATCATAGTATCACAGTAATTTCATAGTCATGTTTTCTGAGACCAAACCTGAATCACACAGGCCTGATCAAGGCATTCAGACCTCATTAAGACTCATACAGCTTTACTTCAGCTCAGCCAAAACCATGAGCTAATTCCTCCCTAGCAACTTTTACACACCTGGATGTTTGGCCAATACAATGACATCATGTCACTTGGCATAAGAATTAGCTCCTTTCCCACTTTTCCTCCCTGTGGGGGGCCTTTTTCATGTCATCCTTTTGTCATTTTACACCTCTTCAGATTCTCTTATCTTTTTTTGCTTTGTGCCTGTTGAGCAACACATAACATCAGAGCAACATCATCCTTGCAAAAATATTTGTATGAGGTTAAGTGGTTTATCCATATAAGGTTTGTGTTGAGAGCACTGTTTGTACTCCTGGCTTAAGTGATCGAGAACTTTTCTGGAACACAATTTGTGTAATTAGTCACCAAAAGAGCTTCCAGCAGCTGGATTGTCTCATTTTCCCATCATGCTCCTCTGCACTCCACTAGGGGGAACCTCTGAGAACCTCTCAGTGCTGGAGGTCCTAATTAGGTAATGTGGAGCAGCTGTGACATGTACTGAGGCATTCTGTCCACTGGGGGCAGATTTGGATCCCTACCTCTCAAACTCTTGTCCAATATTCTCCTTTATCTCCAGCTGGCTGGATGTAAGCCATATGACTGTCCAACAGCGATAATACTAAACAGTTCTGTCTAATATTACATAACTGCATTGTGCCAATTCATCTCACCACAAAGGAATGAGGGTGGATAATCCAAATTATAAGGACCTAAGCTAAGTGGAAAAAGACAAAGACTGACCTGTGATAGGTCCAAATCTGAGCACAAAGTGTCGACTCTAATCTAAATATTAAATTTACAATTTCATAAAGATATGAATACATATTCTTACAAATAATTACAGAGAAGAACATAACTTTATTTTGATTTAATGGGTTTTTGAGTTAGAAATGTGGACTGTTAAGCATGAGATTGGAATCAGTTTTATTTATTTATTTATTTATTTATTTATTTATTATTATTATTATTTAGAATTTTAGAAATACAGTGGGGGAAATAAGTATTGGACATGTCAACATTTTTCTCAGTAAATATATTTCCTGTAAGGTTATTCATATGAAATTTTCACCAGACTCTGGTATTAACTCAAGAAATCTGGAAATATAAAAAACTCACAACATTAAAGTCCATATATAAGGTTATGTGGAATAAAGTGGAATGACACAGGAAAAAAGTATTGAACATGCTAAGAAAAAGTAGTTCTCCAAGGCAAGGTAAGGCAAGGAACCAGCTAAAACATGCAGAATACTTTTTTCCTGTGTCATTCCACTTTATTACACATAACTTTATTTATGAACTTTAATGTTGTGAATTCTTTATATTTCCAGATCTCTTGTGTTACTGATGTCTGTTGAAAATTTCATGTGAATAGCCTCATTGGAAATACATTTACTAAATTTTTTTTTTTGACGTGTCCAATACTTATTTTCCCCCACTGTATGTATATATAGTCCCTTAATGTGTAAGAGTGAAATAATACAAAATATTTATGCATATGCATAATTTTTTCAGCAAAATGACTTGTCTATCACACTACTAACATGTGATCATTTGTTGATTTTACTGACTGTGCTTGTAATTTAATGAAAACCCACTGATCTGTGCAACTGGTTTTGGTTCCTTTCTCAGAAAATGTGTGGTATTAAAGAATCAGCCAGAGGAGTGAGTGGAATAAAAATAATGCTGCACTTACTTTCTTGACATTTATCCTCACATACGTTTTCTGTCTATGTGGCTTATCTAAGACTTCATCAGGGTAAAGTGTTTGGAGTCCACTCTGAAAACAATTCGCAGTGAATTCTTGCATGGAAATAACTTTCAGTAGTTTATTTCTAATTAATAATAATTCCTTACATTTATGTAGTGCTTTTCTAGACACTTAAAGCGATTTACCTAGTATTTGCGGGGGGGGGGGGGGGGGGGGGGGGGGGTGGTGACGCCCACCACACACCAGCTATTAGGGGAGGAGAGAGTGATTTAGCCAATTCAGAAATGGGGATTATTAGGTGGCCATGATAGAGAAGGGCCAATGGGGGAATTTCACCAGGACACTGGGTGAATTTCTTTGAGAATGTATGTCATGTTGCTTATTTTGAGCTGAAAGTTCCACACAACATATAATATGCTGCATGAGCACTTGTTAGTGGCTATAGATACAGATGATTTTGTCATATAACTGTGCAGCTGTGAATGGTAATGGTAAACTAGACAGATAGAGCTCCCTAGTGAGAAGTAAGGCTTAGTGCAGGCATGTCTAGAATGCTGCTTACCCAGTATGTCCCAGCTTTCTGTCTCTGTTTGTGTTCTTACTGCACATTCTTAAGAGAGATCACTTTCAGCATACACGACTAAGGCCCATCCACAGAGTGCTATGTGACCTTTATGATGGAACAAGCTAGAATTCTGTTCAAGGTGTCAAAGAGAAACTAGCTCAAGTCCTGTCCGTTATAGTTTTATCCAGACAGGGTTAGGTAGGAATTTTGGGCACTTTGGCACGTTAATACTATACCCCACTCCACACCCTGCCTCACAGTTGTTCCCCCAGTTTTCTAACATCTCCTAGCTTTTTATGTTGCCCATGCACCCAGTAATTTGCCTATCAACTACTTATTTATTAACATACCCTTACAGCAAGCATGTTTAGACTGGATAACCATGAAAGTCATGAAATAGACCAGGTAGGTGCATCCACCAAGAGGACCGTACCAAGTTCAGGCCAAGCACTAGGTCAGTCAGCAGACCCAGAATGCATACGGGCTGAAAGAAACAAATGATAGAAAGCTGATTTTAAATAATGTATACAGTGGGTTTGGAAAGTATTCATACCTCTTTAGCACCTTTTATTGTATAATAAAATGTGTGGTATTAAACAATCAGCCACTTTCTTAACATCATCCTCACTGATGTTTTCTATCTGTGTGGCTTATCTAAAACTTCATCAGGATAAGGTGTTTGGAGTCCACACTGAAAACAATTCACAGTTCAATTCCTGCATCATAATAATAAATGATTTTGACAGGCAGATCCTGTCAAGCTCACTCAGATTGGATGGGGAGTGTCTGTGCACTGCCATCTGTGAACATGTTTCTCCACAGGCATTCTAGGATGTTGAGACTTGTTCTGAATCCACTGCAGTATTGTCAGGTTGTTGTCATGCTGAAAGGTGAACCTTCACCCCAGACTGAGGTTCTGTGCACTCTGGAGTAGGTTTTCTTCAAGGACCTCTGTATTTGTCTGTATTCATACTTCCATCAATTCTGAGTTTCCCCATCTCTGCCACTGAGAACTACCGCCATTGAATGATACTACCACTACCATGCTTTACCACAGGGATAGTCCTGATTGATGGAGTATATTCTGAGATGGTTGTCCTACTGGCCGGTTCTCACATCTCTGCAGAAGACTTCTGAAGCTCTGTTCGAATGGCCACTCGTTTCATGGATACCTTCCTGGCCAAGGCCCTTCTAGCCCTGTTACTGAATTTGGCTATTAGAGCAGATGTAAGAAGAGTCCTGGTGGTTACAGACATCTTCTATTGAACAAAAATGGAGCCTACTGTGTTCCTGGGAACATTCAAAACTTTAGAAATGTTTTTATACACTTGCCAAGCTCTGTCTCAATATAATCTGATGCAGAGGTCTACACAGAGTTCCTTGGACTTCATGGCTTGGTATTTGGACTGACGTACACTGTGAATTGTAGGACCTTACGCACACAGGTATGTGCCTTTCTAAATCATGTCCAATCAATTGAATTTGCCAAAGAAGGACTCCAGACAAGTTCAAGTAATTAAAGTAAACAGGATGCACCTGAGCTCATTTTGGAGTGTGTTAGCCAAGGGTCTGGAAGTAACAGCAACCTGTTTCTATTTTATTTCTGGCAAGAACCCAGTTTCCTTCCAAGCCAGGGACATGCACAGACATTTTGGGTGGCAAGGGCTCAAGTGGAAAAAAAGGGCACTTCTCATAATTATTTATTGTAATTTCTTTTTTTCTTTTTAAGCAAAATATTAAATATATTAACACACACCCACACACAATAACTGATGGTGACCAAGGGAGGGCTGTCTGTATCATGTAAAGATCTATCAGCAGACAACAAACTAATAGAATGGATAGTTATTAGATGAGGAGCCTACGATCAAATTGATGAAGTTACTGTTTAAAACATTACACTTTTTTCATGTAGTGGTCAACTTTGAGATTTTGGTCTATTTTGCTACCATGTCATAATGTTGGGGACTGGGGAGGTGGTTGTAAAGAGCATTTGCTATCACTGAGCTCATGAGTGTTACTATTCATCTCATAAGTGCTTTTAACCACTTCTGAACCGGATCTGTGTCACATTTGTGGAAAATTTTAAAAAGTAACATTTGGATCGGTTCGTATATTGGACCACTGTGACCTTGTGACACTGTGCCTGCTTTGCTGTGAGGATCCAGAGAGGATCTACAGTGGATGCAGCACTACAACTGGCCTTAATCCAGAGTTATCACAGAAAAAAAATGAAGACATATTTAGTGGCAAGCTTAAATTCTCCCTTTCATTTAACCACTTTGTTTTTTCTTCTTCCAGTTTTCAGCCTTATAATTAAATATAAGCCATAGATCCCCCCCCCCGCCCTTACATTTCTTTTGTCTCTCAGTGATCTTGGAGAGCTAGGCTATGCATATTAGATTTAAAGAAACACCATTCCGCCTAATGGATAATAAAGACTCGGTAAGACATCCTTTCGGAAAGGGGCCGTGTTGTGTTGGATCTTGTTTGAATTTGAGTTAGACTGTTGGTTATATTTTTGTGTACATGAACAGACAGCTTCCTGAAACACTACTCCTTTAACCCCATTTCCACTGGGTATTGCTCAGTTCCTTCAGATCTCAAAGACCTAAACTAAACCCTCCTTCATGATCCTATGCGATTCACACATTCTGACCTTCATAATCGGCATTTATGAAAGGGCTGTAGATGGTCCTGACGGATCAAGAGCAGTGCCTCTGTCTGTGTGGAGGGGGTAAGATAACAGATGAGTGAGGTGATGTTTATGGGTTGTGCCAGTGGGAGTAAGCAGGACTATTTCAGGCTTCCAGAAGGGATGGTCTCAGCAGAGGACAGGTGGGATGGCAGAGAAAGCTTTCCATCTCTATTGTATACTATAGTCACAGCTGCATATCCATCAAATGACTCATTCGGGCCAATGTCAACATTCCAACTTTTCAGAAATGTTAGATACGGAAACTATTTTAAAACACGTACATCATCACACAAATGTCAACAACAGCTATATGGGAAGCTACACAAAGGGGGGTCTGCAGACCACAGGGTCCATGAAGTATAGTTACAATGGTGGAAAATTCACAACCAACAATTGTGTATTATTATATTTATTATGCTCTTATCATTTTTATATTAGCCTCTTTGACTGGTCACTTGAATGGGTTTAATCCAAACCTCATTAACTCAAAATCATGTAGCCCTATTATTAATTTGAACTTTAATCTAGTGACAATATTAATAGAAACTCTGTGAGTGGATAGTTTAGAAACGTAGAGCTCTTTGTCACCAATAGGAACACCATTTCAGCAGGAACACCACATTAGTGTTTACACTCCAACATGTCTGACCCATCAACCCACAGTCGGAACAGTCTTTAGCGCTAAACACTAATCATGTTTCTTCTGTTTAATCACAAAGGTATTTTTGAGAAAGTGCAAGAATGTCGACTAAACTTGAGGTGTGACATTGTGATCGATATATAGATTAATGCACCATTCTGTATGAAGTGGGATGGCTGAAAGTCCCATTATAAGTACAGAAGAAAAAAAAAACCCTGAATAATAAAATGGACAATACTTACTTGAGACAATATCTGTTAGAAACCGCTAGAAGCTAATGCAAAGAGATATGTTCCTGTTTCATCACTTAGGCTTTAAGACATGTGTGATAAATGCGGTTTAAAGTTTTAAGTCACGGTACTATAAATGAACAGACAAGTAAACGCAAGTACAACAGTATTCATGAAAGGACGAGACATGCCCTAACAATCTGATGCACTGGTAAACACAAATGATAAAAGGCTAATGGCTTGTAAAGGTACAACATATCCACTCGATCCAGACACATATGAGTGAAACATTATGTTTGATAAATGATGAACACACACATTACTTTATGTAAACACATTAAGAATACTGTAGAGCTGATCTGCTGATTCATTTCAGTATAGTACACAAACGTCAAACCTGAAAATGTCAAGAGATGCTTCCCTGTATCTAAATCCCTGCTGCTGAAATTCTTCTCTGTATTGATGTCAACAAAGGAATTAAATCTCTATACTCTCCTCTTCCCAGACTCCTTTGGGGGAATACCCTAACTTGGTTAGAACATGTGGTGGTTTAAGTATGATAAAGCTTGTGGCAGTACAGAGTGTTTGGGGGTGGTTTGAAGTTGGGGTTATGCAAGTAGGGAGTGGGGTATTGGTGAGTACTGGGGGCAGGCGTGGTTTTGACTGGGTATATATATATGTAACTGTGGGGATAGTTTTTACTTACTCTCTATATTGGCTTCCTTGGTCCAAGAGCTTCTCTCTTTTGCCAGAGACTAACCATGACTTTCTACAGGCACTCAGGTAAAAAGTGAGATATGGTTTGATTTGTAGAGCATCATGCAAGGATGCTTACTCTTTTTTACACCTAAATTCTGGAACTGATTGCCCTACGGGCTATAATCTGCTGGATGTTGACATTATCAGTACTCAGTATTGTGGTTGTGCTGTAGGATTTGGGTAATTTAGGTAATTTTGGGTAATTTCTCGTTTGTTTTTGTTGTAAAATCTGAAATCTATAGATCTTAAATCAAAAGCCTGTGTAACACTAATTAGATGTTTGTTCTGGTGTGGTGGTTATTGTTGGCAAAGCCTTTTTGTGTGACCTTTGACTTATTGCTGGGTTTTAAAGGTTTGGATAACTGGTTTTGAATATATGGCTCTTTATGAAAGTAAACAAAGAAAAGAATTCAATACTTAGGCTTATGTGCTATGGATTATTATGTCATAAGCTTTATAAAAATATATTTCTGGTCTCTGCTTTAGATACAGGAGTTTCTATTTTGGATTTGTTGATCATTGCTGGCTCTTCCTCAGTGACTCAGTTGAATCCTATGTAGACCTTTTCGGATGGGCCGTGTTCTTCCCACTGGGACAAAATTGGTACTCTATTAAACCCTCTGGCAGAACACACCAAAAGGATCACAGGAGAAGTTGTGTGGTGAAGCCAAATTCCCTCATAGTGCTCAGGTCACATGGATGAAGTTCAGATTCAGACTCCACAGCACAATGACTTATTTCCTGTTAGTTCAAGCTAGCCCAATCCCATTCCCTATAATCTACCATGCTTTAAAAGCTTAGTTCCAACATAATATTCAAGTTGAAGGCTGGAACTAAACCCTACCGTACATTAGATCTGCAGGAGCAGGGATGGTCGCAATCTGTTCTGTGAATGGACACCAATGTTTTGAAACTTCAAATGAAAACATTACATACTAGAGAACATTAACAGTTGGAATGTCAATGCCATGAGTAAAGTGTTTCAGCAATATCATTTGAAAGGTCATTTGACTATGCTTTGGGATTAAGCCACAAGACCTACCTTTTGAATGGTTAATGCATCTTAAGAAGACATTCTTAGTACAAGCTTCCTGAATCATCTTCACACATCACTACGGAGGGTGCTAAGAGGTTATTCTTTAAAAAATACATAACAACATACAACATTTTAAGTTTTACCCTGCAAGCTGACAAGAATTTAGGGTCAATAATATTGCAAAATCAATCATATATTGTGCATTTGAGGCAATTTTAAGCATGTTGCACATAATCAGAAGTTGAGATTTTGAGGAAGATTTGGCTTACGGTTTTGAGACGCTCTAACACTTTGGTCTTTGTATCTTCCATGTTGTTATTAACTATCCTTTTAATTAAATTATGATGATTTTCTTCTGTGAATAATATCCTGCTTGTGCTGGTCTGATATCTTCAAAACCTGCTACTCATACCGACCTCTGGGCAACTATGGGCCGTTTATATTATATGCTACCTGTGTAACTATGGGAACGACAACAGTGATCGGCTGCCGCCAGGAAAATTCCACTGGAACTTCAAAAAGTACAAACTCTGTCGTCAATGGTCAGTATGTACATGTAGCTCTGTCAATATTAAGTGAAGGTGTAAAAGCTAGTTGGAACTCATAATTGTGGTCAGCTGGGTAGCTGTCCTTTCATACATGTCCCTTCGATGTTTGGTATGCGGTTGCCGGGCTATGCGTGATTACAGCCAACATGAATGGAGAACGGATTAGCCGGAGACCATTCATCATCCCATTCTCATCTTTCAGGCATGGCTTTAATGGAACATCTGAGTCACCAACACAGATATACAGCTGCAGTATCATTGTATTATTTTTTTCATAGGTTAAATAAAGCTGCTGACATTTGGTGCTGCTAATACTAACAAACTGACACATCTTGAAAGAATTTAGTGCTGCATTGTTAGACTTTATGAATGTGCCAAGATAAATATTGTGATCTAAACAACAACAACAACAACCACCGAGCCCTGGTTTTAAACATATCATCATTTTTGATATTCTTAATCTGTCCTGTACTGACCTCTTGAGGCAACCATAACAAGAACAATAAAGTATAATGGAATATACATTTTTCAAATGTGAAAACTGAACTGAATCAGGTTTATAAATACATATGAACATGTCTAACTGTTCAAAACGTATCTTCTTTCTCTTGCCTGATGTCGCTACAGGCCCACGTAGTTATACGAGCTCCATCATGACGGAGCGCTTCAACTGCTTCTACTGCAGAGATGACCTGCATGGCAAGAAGTACATCCAGAAGGATGAGAAGCATGTGTGTGTGCGCTGCTTTGACAAGCTGTGCGCCAACACCTGTGCGGAATGCCGTCGACCTATCGGAGCTGATGCGAAGGTGGACTTCCTGTTCATTTGCCAGAGAAAATACTTTGACAAGCTTTAATCTCTGTTAACCACCAACTCCTACCATCAGATTTACCTTATGAAAATATCGTATCCTTTAATTAGTAGATTTTAAAACGTACTGTAAGTGCATATACCATATACGTGGTGTTTAGCGTATACAGCTGATGCCTTAATAAAGATGAGTTCTCATTCTTTTCATTCCTTGCGTTTTAAGGAGCTGACCCATAAGAACCGGCATTGGCACGAGGACTGCTTCCGCTGCGCCAAGTGCTACAAGCCGCTGGCCAATGAGTCTTTCGCCACTAAAGACGATGGCAAGATCATGTGTGGGAAGTGTGGTGCCCGTGAGGACTCACCCCGCTGCCAGGGCTGCTACAAAGTCATCATGCCTGGTGTGTGATTCCACTCATTCGAACTAGTGTCTGTTATCACTGTCACATCGTTAGCTAATTTAACCTACGATTGAGTATTCTTTCAAGACAGCTCTTGGCCACTGTGTTTTCCATCAGGGTCTCAAAACGTGGAGTACAAGCATAAAGTGTGGCATGAGGAGTGCTTCATCTGCTTTGAGTGCAAGCAGCCAATCCGCTCGCAGAGTTTCCTGCCCAAGGGGGATGAATTCTACTGCAGCGCATGCCATGAGAAGAAGTTCGCTAAGAACTGTGCTCGCTGCAAGGAGGTGACGGATGCAAGGATAGAGTAGAGCAGAGATTCCCAACCAGGGGGTCACTGAGGGCATTAGGCTTCACACAAGGGGGACAGAACGCGGTTTAACAAATGAATTAGTGAAGTAAAATACTGGGCAACTGACCGTCACACACCGAAGCATCTTGACGTGTTTGAACATACGTGTTCAGTACAGTTGTGCACAAAAGTTGGCATACCCCTTGCAGAATCTGCTAAATCTTAATACTGTTTACAAAATAAGAGGGATCATAAAAATCCCATGTTGTTGTTGATTTAGTTCTGTCCTGAATAAGCTATTCCACATAACAGATGTTTACATATAGTCCACAAGACAAGATAATAGCTGAATTTATTAAAATGACCCCGTTCAAAAGTTTACACACCCTTGATTCTTAATACTGTATGTCGCTACCTGGATGATCCCACGACTATTACATAAAGTGCAAACATTCACTGATACTCAGGAAGGCAACACGATACATTAAGAGCCAGGGGGACGTAAACTTTTGAACAGGATGATCGGTGTAAATTGTTAGTATTTTGTCTTCTGGGAAACATGTAACTATATTATTTTGTGTCTGAAGGGCAGTACTAAATGAAAAAAAAGATCTTTAAACAAAATAATTTACACTGATCATCCTGTTCAAAAGTTTATATCCCCCTGGCTCTTAATGTATCGTGTTGCCTTCTGGAGCATCAGTGAATGTTTGCACTTTATGTAATAGCTGTGTACGAGTCCCTCAGTTATCCTCAGTGTGAAAAGATGGATCTCAAAATCATATAGCCGCTGTTGGAAAGGGGTCAATTTTGCAGACAATGCTGGAAAAGCAAAGAATGTGCAGGACCTGGAGGATTATTCTGAAGAACAGTGGACGGTTTAACTGCTCAGGACAAACAAGGGACTCATGAACAACCATCACAAAACATAAAAACAGCCATGGATCATCCAGGTAACGACACACAGTATTAACAATTAAGGGTGTGTAAACTTTTAAACTGGGTCATTTGTATAAATTCAGCTATTATCTTGTCTTGTGGACTATATGTAAACATCTGTTATGTGGAATAGCTTATTCAGGACAGTACTAAGTAAACAACAACATGGGATTTTTATGATCCTTCTTATTTTGTTTTTCTTTTAGCAGATTCTGCAAGGGGTATACAAACTTTTGGGCACAACTATATGTGGCATAGACCTTGAAAACACTCCATAGAACCACTTCTTTCTATTCGTTGCTCTAGCAATGTACAATTCGTATATTAATGATAGCAAAGTCTGATTCCACAATCCAAATGCAACCCGCAAGTCCTAGAAATAATTTTCCGCGCCATGAAACCTCTTCGCTTATGTAAAGATAACCGGGAAAGCCCTGCCTGTATTATGTATTCCGAATCTGCTTCCCTTCCCCTCTGCCATCCACACACCAGTCTATAAAACACGTCGTTTGATCCAGTTCAGCACACGATGGGAACCACTAGAGTAGCGGATAAAAAAGAAAAACCCGAGTGATGTGACAGACACGTTTTTTTTTTTTTTCCATTATTTTAGATCACTAGAGGTTTAGCAGATTTCTGTAATTTAATATCGGATTTCAGTGCTGAAAATTTGAACAATGTTCTCTTTAAAACTTTTGTGTCAACCATCTTTCCAGCCCATCACCTCTGGTGGGATCAACTATCAGGATAAACCGTGGCACTCTGAATGCTTCGCGTGCAACACCTGCAAGAAGCCGCTGGCTGGAGCTCGCTTCACTGCTCACGAGGACGACTTCTACTGTGTGGACTGCTACAAGACCTCTGTGGCCAAGAAGTGCTCTGGATGTCAGAACCCCATCACTGGTAAATATGGATGTTGTTGAGTTGTGTGTAGGGATAGTTTTTAAGAGGCCCACACAAACATACATAGTGATGTTCGACAGCAACATAGATTTAATATGCTGAAAATATGACTTGACGCTTTAGTGAATTTTAATAGTGAGAAACCAATAATAAGTGTGTGTGTGTGTGTGGGGAAATAATCATCTCCTTTTTGACACCCACATAAATACGCTTCTTGCAGGTTTTGGCAGAGGGACTAATGTCGTGAACTACGAGGACCACACTTGGCATGAGTACTGCTTTAACTGTAAGAAGTGCTCTCTGTCCTTGGCACACAAGCGCTTCGTCCTGCATGAAGCGAACATCTACTGCCCCGACTGTGCCAAAAAGCTGTGAGACCACAGCCACTCTTTACAGATTTCATTTAAAGGAACAGTTTCCACTCTATACTGGTGGCAACTGTAATTCATTATTCGCATTGCTCCTTTAAATGGTGATTTATTAAGCAAACAAATGGATAAAAAGTAATTAACGCAAAGACAAAAAGAAAGAAAAAGAAAAGCACTGACTGGCTGAGAGGATGGTTTTAGTGATGAGAGGCTTCACATCACTAAAAACCCCCCCCCAAAACCAGGCAGTATTTAAGTAGAAAATAGTGAGTGGTGTGCAATTAATGTAACAAATACACATTTATAGTCAGTTATCTGTAACCTTCACAGCAATACACGAGTGTCTCTGATGAGCAGTAATACTGAATTTTAAATATATGAAACCATGCTTTACTGGAAGCAGGCTTTACTGGAAGATTTCTTGTCATGAAGATTTAAAGCAAACCGTTTCATGTTGCTTCGTGGAAATGTATTAACGCACCTGAGTATTATGTTTTTCGGAAATTATGACGCGTGACACACACATTTAACACGAATCCTTTGGCATGCAACTATATTAGTATATACTTTATTCATGGGTGATGTAACAATGAATCTGAACAATAAACTTCGAGCTTCAACTAAAGCCTTCATTTCTGAGTTATGAAAGAACAAGTATATTACAGTTGGTATGAGCAACTTTAACATCAAAAAACATTGACTTCTTTTATCTATAGCAAAACTTTATTTGAACAGTTTATAGTCTTTTTTTTTTTCCAGTAGAGTTTGGGTCAAATTTACAACTATAATTTGTAGTCAGGACTACGTCAAGATACAGAATATTGCATCCTAGTTAGGGCCCCTGGTAAAGTAAAATGATTGTCATGGCCAGTGAAAGCACGTCATGTAACATTTAGTATTCAATATATGAAAATAAATAGGTCTCTCACTTTATTCCTAAGGCACCATTCGACCACCATGGTGAGCACTGTATGCTAGAAAACAGCTCTGAAACCCAAAACACTCAAGGGTTTACAGGGTCATGGGGGGAGGAAGCAGCAACTGCACTGGGGTGACCATGCTGCCTTCCTGCAAAAGCAACACTCATCAAAAACACACACACACACACACACGCACACACGATTGACTGCATCTGCAGCAGCCACCGCAAGACTCTAAGCACTTTGGGGTGTCTAACGTTTTTGAGGTAGGGAGGGACTGCTGAAAGACTAAAATAAATGCAGCCCATCCCTCCCTTACACGCCAAGCACATGTTTATTAGCTGTAGTTTGTTTTTTCTTGTCCCCCCCCCCCATTGTCCGAGTGTGTCACCACCGGAATTCTGGACAGTGTTTGGGTCTCAACCTGAACGTTTCAACTGAAGAGTGTCTCTTATCCTGGAGAAAAATGCCAATCAACTAAAGCAGTGAGCAACAAAATATGGCTTTCAAGTAAGTGATCCATGCCTATATTGGAAAGAGTGGTGTTATGAGAGGAATGATACTAATTAGTTCATTAGTAAATGACCATGATCTTTAAATAGTGAAATGCCCTGTGCTCAGTGGCCGCAGTCATTTCCGAGTAAACTAGTGTGTGTGTGTATATATATATATATATTTAAAAAAAAAAAGCCAACACATGCCCAATATAGACTATGGACCCATAACAGTCTCTACTCGACACTTCAAGCATTTGAGGTTCAAGCTTTTCCTTGCAACTACTAACAACAGCACTATGGACAGGAACTCGTACAGTATTCGTTCTTTTAATTACGAGTCCTGAGCACAATCCATCTGGATCCACCACCAGGATTCCCCAATTTTTAACTTATAAACAAGGTCCACATGCTTCATTTCTATGCAATCATATTCAAATCAACCTGACAGCAATAATGGAATCGTATTTTACCCGACTTGCACGCAACCTCCTGCAACATTCATATTCCTCATCCATTCATTCCCCTGACAAAAAACAAAACAAAACAACAACCCCAAAACAAACAAGGCCAGGCTCTTTAAATGTCTAGATCAGATGCTGTTGCGTAGCAGCGGTACAGATGTACACCAGAGAGGAACCAACCAAAATACACTTCCCTTTCACTTACTCACTATTCCCCAAGCCATAAAATAACAGCTGAATACTGATCACGTTCATAATACTTACACAAGTAGAAATAGAGTTTTAAATATTATCTTAATATACGAGATCAATTTTACAAGACATAAAACTGGCTGAGCCGCTGGATTAAGGATCCTTTTTTTTTTTTTTTTTTTTTTTTTTTTTTAAAAACGTGAGAGGAGCAGAAATAAAACGGCAGTCTCCAAAACCCTTTAGGACCTGACAGAAGTATGACCCTGAGGGAACGTGGGGTTTTACACAACACTAGCAATGATTCAAGCTTTGAAAACAGAACAGAGAATTGCCTCTGCCTAACACCCTAAAAGGAACAACATCATGCACCTAAACAGCTCATCGAAATGTGCAGTTGTTAACAGATTACAGTAATTCCTGTGTGCTATAATTACAGATTCACGCTGACAGTCAAAGATGTACTTTAGTTTCGGGATGGTCTTAAATGAGACTTTATGTGAATACCTAACCATGTTTATACTCATGTAGAGATAGATGTAGGGGAAAATGGCAACATAGGGCAACAGCCACAAACCGGAAACTTACAATGTTAAAACTACATTCAACAAGTTATAAATGTTTACAAGATTTGGTTTTTTTTTGCCTCAAGCACCTTGATCCTTTACAGATTAAAGCAACTTGACAAGGAATTGGCTTAGCTTGAAATTCAGCACTTTTAACCAGATCCTATTTTGTCACCTTTTCATGAAATATCTTGACTAAGATTGGTTACGGTTAGGATTTATACAATGCTTCACAGCAGGAGAGAGGAAAATGACCAGCCTATTGGCCCGAGTCCTCACATTAGATTGGGCAGAAGCTGGAAAATGCAGATAAGGTGCCACATGCGTCAATGTAACTTGAAGGAACCACTGCCAAGGCTGTGTGCACTACTGTTGTTGAGCACTACTCAGTTCACAAACATTTTTATACCAGTGTGAGAGACAGCTGGAGGTGTTCCTCCTCTGACCTCAACGGCGTTACTTCACATTAATTGCTCATTTCTGCTTAGGTCCACTGACCGTCTGGGATCACTTGCAACAGCTAATATTGAAATACAATGGAATGCAAATAAGCAAAAAAAATTGACAAATACAGAAAGGGACAAGTCATAAAATGCAAAGTCAGAAGAATAAATTACAAAAGACTCAACATAAAAAAATCTAAATAACATTAATGAGAAGAGGAGAGGAAAAAAAAAGTTGAAAAAAAACGGACAAGATGCCAACAATGAAAAGAAAGAGAGGCAGGAAAACAGAAAATTAAGCATAAAGGAAGATGATGTTTCCCTGAAGCGTTTGTTTCTTATTTTCAGCTATAACCTTAAAAAAAACCAAAAAACAAATATTCAACTTTATTTTCGGAGGTGCAGACGTTGAGGCCTTCCTCTGTGATTCGGAGCTTCTCTGGCTGTCCAGGTGAGCACAAGGAACTTTGGAACTCAACCAGACAAACATCATGGAGTGCAATTAGCAAGCGTCCTTGGCTGAAGTCATCAAATCAAATCTCTGAGGACAATTGTGTTGGGGAAGAGAACGGGAGAGACAGGGCAGGGACGAAAAGGTGGGGCAATTCAGTACAATGCATATATCTTTAACAGGAGGCTATTTATTTGTCTCAAAGAGTCATTAAGGATACAAGATATAGGAATTATACATGAAACATTAAAAATCCTCACCGGACAGGGCTTCAATGGGCTGAGCTGGATGGAGGGAGTTCACAGGTGCCGGCTTGTCTTCAAAGGCCACTCTGGGTCCTTCAGGTCCCACACCGCAGTCTATTAGACTCTGATTACAGGCGTCAGGCTCCATGAGCGGCCGGCCTTTAGTGTGAACTCCCAGATCGATGATCTCTTCAAAGCTCCAGGACCCTGCTTTCCCATTCAGCCCCATCTTACAGTCCTCATTCACAAACTCTGAGCCCTCCACCAGGTGTGCCTTGGGATAAGAATTACTAGAGGAGACAGAATTGAAGCTTTAACCGATGAAGCAGTTGACTGTGTTAATAAAAATTCTTTAAACATACACAAAAAAAAAAAGAAAAAGAGTTTTCTGTGAGCTTTTGTACTACAACAGACACTAGATCGATTACCACAGCAAGATGTACAAAAGAGACTAAAACATCATGAAATGTTTTCGAAGACTCCATTCACACCTTGCCTTGTGTCATGAGTATCAGGATTAGATCTGGGTAGAGATTACCATGAGGTAAGGCGTCCAAGCTACATTTGATTACCTCAAACTATACCAGGAGAGCGACAGATATTTCTGAAGCATTCTGGCACGGTCATATTTTGAGGTCATACATATGGTCTATTAATTGGTTATACAATTAATAAAGCTGGATTTAACGTGCATCTGATACAGTGTGCTGTTGTGGTAGGCACATGCAGTCATGTGGAAAAAAATAAGTACACCCCATGGAAATTGTTGGCTTTTTGACACATTTGTGCAAGCAAACATTTGCAGGGCTCATACAGATGCTTCCTAATGAAATTCCAGGACTTTTCAAGCACTATTTTTTGTTTTCAAGGACTATACAAGAGATTCAAACATATTCTTTATTTCCTTTTTGTAAATGCCAAAAATAAATAAATAACAATACTTAATAATAATAATAATAATAATAATAATAATAATAATATAATACACAATCAATTTTTATATGATGCCTTTTGCAGCCATGCTGGACTAAATTTGCATTTCCCAGGCTCTGCTTCATCTTCACCATAACATCAATATACAGGGTGTCCCAAAAGTGTCCATACATAAGAGAAATTTACATTTTTTTTAAGCAAAATGTCCCACAAAATATTTCATACTTACATATATTCAACAGAAATACCAACAGATGTGATATTCTTCTGTGGAAAAAGTAAGTAAACCCTAGACCTCAGAAGTTAGTATTGCCCCATTTAGCAGAAATAACTTCTTGTAGGCATTTTGCATAATCGTCCACCAGACTTGCTGGAATTTTTGTCCACTCTTCCATGCAATATTCACATTATCTTCAAGCACTCTTTGATATGATGCAGAATTCATTGTTGAATCAATGAATGCAAGCTCTCCAGTCCCTGATGCAGCAAAGCAACCCCAAACCATAAGATTTCCACCACTGTGCTTCACAGTTGGTATGAGGTGCTTCTCCTGAAAAGCTGTCTTTGGTCTGTGCCAAACATGTCTGCTGTTACTGTGAGCACATTATTCTTATATTATTATTATACTCCAGAACACATTATTCCAAAAGGCCTGGTCTTTGCCTATATGCTCATTGGCAAACTGTAGTCTTGCAAAGACTTTTTCCTGACACACTTCACATGCAGGTCTATCTCTTTCTGATTGAAGAAGTATGCACTTTGACACCAACAGTTGCAAGACTTACTAGTAGATCTTGTGATGAAATTTTGAGGTGCTTGGAGATTTCTTTTTGCATTGGATGGTCTGTTCTTGGGCTGAATTTGCTGGGACAGCCAGTCCAGGACAAATTGGCAGTCGTTTAAAATCTGCACCATTTGTAGATGATTTTCCTTACAGGGGAATGATGTATTTCAAATAATTTGGAGATATTTTTAAATCCCTTGCCAGACTCATAGGCACCCACAACCTCTTTTTTTTTTCTGAAGGCCTTACAGAACTCTTTAGATCTGGGCATGATGACACCATACACCTCAATAGCAAAGGGAACACCAGACACTAGATATGAGAGGTTTAAATAAGACAGGTTCCACCTCCACTCCCTAAGCAGGTTCTAATAACTGGCGCCCAATCCTGAACACCTGATTCTAATTTGATGGATTTGAAGGTGTGATAAATGTAGGGGTGTACTTACTTTTTCCATGTGACAAATTTGTTTTTTTGTTAATTTATAGAATGTGAAAATTACTACAAAATGTCAATTTTATGTCATTTGATAGAGTGTATCAATTTCAATGGGGTGTACTTGTTTTTTCATGCTCCCTTGAACTTTAGCACACACTTATCTGTCAACCTGAACTGGTTATCTTGCCTAGCCTCTTCCTAACCTGCCTCCTTTTATTGGGGTGAAGTTGAAGTTGGTTGGTTTCAAAACCCCATCTCACAGCAGACATCTATGACTAATTCTACTGTGGGGGAGGCCATTTATCACTTTAAAAGGGTCAGTAAATTCAGCACTTTACACAATTTTAAATGACCCCCACATCTATGCGTAACTGTCCCCATCAACAAAGTGTTTCCAGTTAGAGACAGCACATAAAATCACGATTATGGAAACTTTTTTTTTTTGCACAAAACAACTGGAAACAAGTATCATGTCATGTTTCTATGTAACAGGCAATGCAGCAAATCAGGCATTAATATGACTAACTGGACACACATGACTAGTATAAATGCATGTGAGTAAAAAGACTTGAAATAACCAGGCATGAACAGATAAGATAAGCTGTTTTCTGTACCTGATGGCTGTGGGCTGTGCTGCACTGAGGCCATTGTTGTTTTCTTTGTCATCCACTTTGGTCTGTTCATTCACACCATCAAGTGGCTCTTCTGATTCCAGCCGGCCTTCTTCTGAAGACATGCCTTGCTCCTGGATGTCTGCTTGGTTGATGACCTCTGTGTTTTGCTCTGATTGGTCCTCTGAAATCAGAAAGATCAGGACTGTGTTATTATTAAAAAGCAGACAGAGTCTATGTAATTCATGCCAGCATGTAGATTACATATATTAACACTTACCCTTGGTTTCACAGTTTAGCTGGTCAGTAACCTCGTCACCGTTCTCGTCTGGAATGCCTGTCTCATCGTTACCCTGCAGAAAAGTGTGACCCAAAAATTGAAAGCCCTGTTACAGTTACTTTTAAATCTACAAAAGCCCTAAATCTAAGTAATTTATAATTCGAAAAAAATATTAGCAGACTTGCCTTGAAATCATTTTGGTCCATTTTTCTGGTTCTCTTCATAATTTCCTCGATTCTCTGAAACAAAACCATAAAACAATTTTTTTTTTTTTTTTACAGTTAAAAAATGTATGTGACTAAATGATAAAATTGTACGTGTAATCCTTTATGAACAATGGGAAAATATCTCTCTCAAATGCTTTAGACCTTCTGATGAGGCCACTCTGCTGATAAAGGACATGTCCATTTGTGTTCTGAAATGAAAAAGGTCATCCAGTACAGGGACTTCATGGTCTACCCTGATGGTTACAGTTTATCTGTACATTCAATGAATAGACGTGCTCTGGTTGATCGGCTCCTGGTGGAGAACAGAGAGCCAGCTGTACAAAAATGCCTGTATCTTTAGTCTTCTGGGCATCAGATCCAACAGGGCCTCCCACATATATCTCAAGAAAACCCAAGGCATTAGAGAGGATGAAATGCAGGACTTTGAATTGAAATGTCTGTTCTTGGAAGGCAAACCTCAAAAAGGATCTTGGATATGGGGACGTGAAAACATACATTGTGCAGATGCACTGACGTTAACTAGTCCAGTGGTTGCACAGCATGAACATCATCTCAAAGCCTTAACATTTAAAACGTTAGGGCTTTAGGAAGCAGTTCAACCCTCCCAAATCTTGAACTTGAATCAGATGGACACCACTGATTGTGAAGAACCCCTTTTCTGAACTGTAGGGTCTACTCTTTCCTCTGTCCAAGTGGGAACAAACTTCTTGGGACAGAGAGGCAAACAAGACTAGGTTAGATACTTACAAGGTCCTCAGCATAGAAAAAGTTGAGTTACCCCAGTGCACCCCAAAGTCAGCTTCGACTCCAAATCAGGGTCTAAATGGTGTGCCATGGTGACACTGCTGCACAGTTAATGCAAGGAAAGCCCGAACTACAGACTGCCCCCCCTGAAATGGTCAACGAACCAATCCTGAAGCATGGACGTTTGCCCACAAACGGTAAGAAAATAGCAAGGCAAAAGTTTGGTACGACTATTACTTAATAATTAGCATCTCTTTGATGTTTTTACTTTTTTTTTTTTTTTTTTTTTTAAAGTCCTTCCTTTTTGCTTTGCACTGACTCACAAGACAGGGGTTTACAAATTCACAAGCTACAGTTCATCTGATTCGAAGTGTCTTTCATGTCCCTCATATTCTCCCCTTCAGTAAATTGGCTTTTTTTTACTGGGTAGATTTTATTTGAAGAACAGCAGAAAAGCATAGTTTTCCTGTGTCTCCCATATTGCCAAAGATAGGGGTCAAAAGTCTTAAAGGCTCTGGATACACCAAAGATGGTGTCTCTGTGTGCATTTGCTCCCAATTTTTAACTGACCAGTCTACCTCGCTGACAGTTAACAAGCAAATTCAAACAAGATTGCAGGATGAGACAAGGATGAGAAAAACAGCAAATGGAGGGATTACTGTTTAGATCGTTTCAAATGTCAAATGAACTTCGCACTTGCATTTTAAATATGGCAGCCATTGTACATTGCTGTACAGAAAAACAAGTTTTGCAAATGAATTTGAATTATGTTTCAAATTATGCACAAGGGAAATGCAAGACTCATCTCTGAATTATGCTTTTCTTTTTTTTAAATTGGCATTTCAAACTGAATAATAAATGCTGCCATTATTAGAAGAGAAAACCCACAATATAGGGAAAGTATAGGGATAATGGAAAACGTAGGCATCAATCTCATCTGCATTTCTGTGCTCCCAGCACATGTGGAGATATTTTACATTGCTTCATAATATGCTACCCTCCTAGCTCCATCATTAGCTATTAACGTCATCAGTCAATAATACTCCTGATTATTTCAAACTATAGGACTTGAGAATAACGGTCATTCTTTAAAGTGAAGCATGTCTGAAATCATAACTGGGCCTCCAATACTACTGGAAAGCATTTACACCCTCTAACCACCTGATCATTTGTGCAGACACTAGAAATTAGACCTGGTTAGGTAAAAACATAGATGAAATACTACAGTATTTGGACAGCAATTGTGTTGATGTACAAAGGCAAACTCTGTTTAAAACTGTAAGATGGTCAGTGCCACTCAGCAGTGCAGCTACTTCAGAGACTCAGCAGTCATGTGACGGGTAATGTTTTTGGGCAGATATACACAAGTTGCTCGTTTAGTATTGTGCAAGATTGTAAGAGACGATGTTTGGAAATTTTGATCAGCTGTAAAAAATTTTTTACTGTAAACATATACTTCCACTAATTTAATTTGCGTATCATAGTAACCTTGAGCTACAAAAACAACTATAAATCGCCTAAACACTGAGAAAAGCATGTTTCGAATAAGTCCCATGATGGTTTTCACCTTCTTCCTCTCCATGCGCTCTTGCTGGTTCTGCTGCATGATGCGCTCTCTCTCCTGTCGTTGCTTCTCTGCCTCCTCCTGAGCCTTTGCCTCTGCCTCCTCTCGCTGTACATGGACAGCAAATCAACCAATCACTTGATGATTAGACTTCTCAGTCTCAGCTATCTGAACGATGTGTATGATGTATAGATTCTCGCTTGCCTCTTTCTGTAACTCGGCTTGTTTCTGTTGTTCCTCCACCTCCAGTCTCTCTCTCTCCTCTTCTGCCTTACGAGCCTGCTCCTCTTCTTCAATCTTTCTCTCCTCTGCTCGAACCTTCTCCTCCTCCAAACGTCTCACTCTCTCCTCCTCAGCCAGCCGCTTCTCCTCCTCTTTTCTTATCCTGCAATGCCAGACAACCGTTTAGCTCAATACATACGCTTTCCATTCTTGCATGATGCTGCAAAAGGGAAATTCTATTTAAGAGGAAATGTAAAAAAACATGTAGTAAACTACACAGCTACTAATTTTTAAAAACAGAATTTTTTTTGATTCAACATAGAATTTATTAGTTTGATTTCCTGAGGTAGGCTTATGTATAGAATTTCGTGCTGCCTGCTCTTGGTCAGCATGGTTTGGCGGAGCGTGTTGGCCGTAGCAGCCGGGGTTGTGCTAATGCTAGAACTCACTAAAACACGTTTTGAGTTCAGGTGTTATTTCACGCTAGAACTGCTTCGTTTGGGGGGGGCGTGATGTTAGGTTTTTTCAGTTTGCCTGGATTAATTAGTTCGTGTTATGCAGAGGTGTGCTTCTGTGAACCACTGTGCTGTATCCTTAAAACAGCACATGAACATACAACGCTGTTCAGCTTCATGTTGCGAATAGTGCAATCAATGCCTTAAAAAAAGTAGTATGTATTTCTGTACTACTCCTCAACTTACTTGTCTTTTCTTGCCAGTAAAAAAACTGCCTTATGTCTGTATGAGTTTTTGTATGATTCACCATCTCAGTATGTCAAAATTATAATGGGGTTCCTAATCATTTCGTTGCTGAATGGATGATCATGAGAGAACGGCGCACACGAGCATAGCTTACTATTGCTGTAGTAAAGGATGTAACTTCCACGCACGAGCATGTGCCAGTTAATACACGCTGCGAGTAACATATCTGGTCTAATGGTCATTTTCATGGGCGCAAAATTATTTGTTGTCATGCCCTATTTTAATTAACAGGATTTCATAAGCTTGCTTTGTTCACACTCAAACCTTTAAGTGACCGCAAGACAATAGGTCTTAATCATTTCACCATAAACTTTTCATTTTGATGAACTATGTGGGAAATTTATGCCCGAGATACAACTATATGTAGATTATGACATTTATTTTCCAAGAAAAAGTATCTTTCAAACACTTACGGTATTCCCCCGTGCCATCTCCATTGCATTCGGCCTATTTCGTGCACAATTGCATGACCCATTTCAGGGGTGTTAAAATTTATATTGATATACTATTTATATTCTTTATTTCAGTTTGATCAAATATTCTCCAAACTGAAGAATACTTTTATATTCTTTTATTTATAAATGTATATTCTTTTCAGACAGACTGAGCGATGCGGACGATTTTTGCACTATTAAAACTTAGTAGTATATGAAGATTTCAAGAACAACATAACCCACCCCATCATGTTTTGACGTCCTTATTTATAGGCGTCAACGCCCCCATGGCGAACCAGAATAAACACAAAAATGACGCGTTGCTCTCTGGCCAAACGTCTTGTGTCAAGTGAAATGTGCTGTAATTACAAGTGGGCCAACCTCGCCTGCCCACACTACACTCCTGTATACTACTATATGTATCCAATGTCCATAGTGGTGTGCGCTCACCTCTCCTCTTCCTCTCTCTGTACCCTGAGCTGTTCCTCTCTCTCTTTCTGCTCACGAGCCAGACGTCTGTTCTCTGCCAGGATCTTAGCAGCTTCAGCAGCCGAGTTAGTGCCAGCCATGGTTTTCAGACTAGGATCTGGAAGACTCAGACAGTCAATGTTTGTTTCCTTGAACAACCAACCAGATACAATGTGCAGATGCTTGGCCAGTATCAGATGAGGGTTTTTAACACATTATAAAACAGGTACACTAAATAAAGCAGCCAGAAGTGAAACAGCAGCTTCCAGCCACACAGACTAATGGCTCCAGAAGAGGGCGCAGTATGTCAGTGCAACTGCATGCTGACTATACAGTAAAGTATTCAGATTTATTAGAAGATGAATGCAAAGTATTTGTAACGAACATGCCAAAAACTTAAAATACATACCAGCACTGTTTATGCAAAGAGGTGTGCTCATGTAAACATTTATTTGACCCTACTTTAACTTTATAAACATGACAAGGTCACAATGAATTCACAATGAAAAGATTTTCTGTACATTCTGCTCTGGTAAATGTCTCCCTGTACCCTACTACACACATTAACAGCACCTGCAATTAAACTGGCAGACACTATTGTGAAAGTCTGAGCATGATGGCTGCACAAGTTTCCTGATTCGCAAAACACAGAACTGTTGTTCACGTACGTCCTTGCTAACTACAACACAGAACGGCTGTATCGAAGATGTGGGAAATGCAATTGATTTTTAAAAACCTTCAGCCTGTCAGCAGAATTACATATTAAATGGCAATGATGAAAACAGTGCCAAAGTAAGTGTGGAATGTTCTGCTAATATCTGGAAAAGGTATTTCTATACTCTAGCCCAGGACTGTCAGACAGAACCTGCGCAGGGCACAATCATTTTGGTGCGACCTTAAATAGTTATAAAGTGTAAGGTTAATTTATTTTTTAACTTATAAAAGAGATTTTTTTTTCCTGTAGATCATGTTCGGTCATATTAAAAACGAAACTGTTTGTACTATACAAATTTATATTTGCACTGGCAAAGGTTATTTTACTGGAAACAAACACTGCTGCTTCTTTTTGTACATTTCTTCTGTAAACACACCCTACAGTCTGTAGAGGCCATTTTTTTTTTATTTCTCCAATTGTTAGCTGGTTCGTGGTCACCGTGTTTAACTTTGTCTTTTATTATATCATTGTTATTATACAAGATATAATAACCTAGCCTTCATCGTACCAAAACGCAAGGTTATTCCTTTACAGTTTGTTCACGTGTCAGTAGTTGACTCTCCCAACTCGCATGACTCAGCTCATAGAGGGCTTGGTGTTTTCCTAGTTTAGTTAAAATACGCGATTAAGCAAGGAAAAAACAAAACCTCTGCTGATTTCAGGGACTTGGTTTGGTTAGCACAGCAAGTATCCTATACTGATTAAAGTAAATGAATGTGAACAGGTAGTTCTCACCATCTTTGGGCTTGGTGCTGGGGGCTGGGCTGGCAGTGCTTGTATCTTGAGGCTGTGATGTTAGAGCAGTCATTGGAGATGCATCTTTGGGTTTGGACTCTCTCTTCCTCAGGATAGGAGGGCCAGTTGGGGTGAGGGCAGGTTTCTGGATAGGTGGAGGCTTGGAAGCGGGCTGAGGGGATGGAGGCCTCTGCTTCACCCCACTGGGGGAGGGCGGCCGATTACGAGGGCTTTGCCTGGAAGAGATGCACCCGATGAGAAGACATAAAAATATGTCGGGATAACCAGAAGGGGAGGAGGGAGTAAGATGAGTGAGATGTGACGTAGATCTCTTACTTGGCTGCTCCAGGTGATGGTGCTCTCCTGGGGCCACCAATGGGGCTTGGGGAAGGAGAGCGATGGCGGCTGGGAACAGTGGTAGGGGAAGGAGGACGTTTTGCTGCGGGTGAAATGAAGGACTTGTCCTTTTCGGCTTTCTGCATGCACAGGTACATACATGCATCCAAAAAGGACGAAAAGTAAGAAACAGATCAGTAAGAGACAGATGGTAGTTTTCACCCAAAACTACTACAAAGCCTACAAAAAAAGAAACACTTAGTCTACGTCCAGTATAGGAACTCATTCATTTATTTGGAGTCCTTTTATCTGTCGTATGTTGCATGATATTACTTTGCCACAATATATATCCTGTGACTTATTTTTTCTGATTATATTATACATTGTCAGGGTAAACGGAGAATATGTTAAGTTCATTAACCTGAAATAAAATCTCAGTACATGTTCAACTTAGATAACATTAGACAGTCAGTTTACTATATTTTACAGTTTTACTATATTTACATTTTTGCCAAAAAAAACAAAACAAAAACAAACAAAAAAAATGGTCAAAACAGCTTTCAGTTTCTGGACAAAAGAGAGAGAGAAATAAGGACAACGCATTTGACCCAAAAAAGATTAAATAGGTCTACAACAAAAGTGTAAAATCTAACAATTTACAATTAATGGTAATAGAAAGGATAATTAGAAAGTGATTAAATGTTGTTGTTTTTTTTTTACTGGCACTCTCCTGCTCAACACTGAGCAGCATCAACAGAATAAATGTCAGCCATGAGCACATTACTACATTATATAACAACATTATTCTATTATAGAACAAGATTTCTAAAAAAAATGTTTGAAATGTGATATGATTTTTAAAAACCTGTTTACTGCGTATTACTGCAGAATCACTTAAAAATCCGCCATCCAGCTGTTTTCATGATTGCCACAGTTCCTGATTGCACGGCCGGTAAGCCTCCTAGGCTCTCTTTAAAGTGCACCTATTTTGCTTTTTCAGATATTACCTTTCATGTAGTATGTTAAAGAGCTGTTTGTGAATGTAAAAGTCTGAAAAGCTTGAGTTATTGACTCCCAAAAGAAGGAATCGATTCTGGACAGCTGAAACTTACTTCCTGTACAAACCTACATAGGTTTGTAACAAAAAAAAAACCACAAAAAACTCCGCCTCTGGTCTTCATCGGCTGCTCGAACGACGTGTATTTTGACCCGCCCTCAAACACTACAGTTGAGGTTGCGTCCTGAAAGAGTTCGGTTCGTGTCTAGAAGACGTTGATTTCTGTGCTGCAAAAGCAAAACCACTTTGCATGGACTCCCAAAGGACGAGGATGTAAAGCGTCAGTGGTTAGAATTCATTTTAAAACTATATCACAGTTCAACGCCGACCTTCGTTGTGTTCCCGTCATTTCACTGACGACCGCTTCTCAAATCTAGCTGAAGTCAACGCGGGATCAGCGAAACGATTATTCATTAAAGATTGAGCCGTACCCACTTTATTTACACCATCTTGCACCTCTGGATCACAACCTGTAGGTATGATTAATTATTTACGTATATATTTTCTTCCGTGTTCCAAATGCGTAGTTGTGTGTTGTACACGTGTACAGCCAGTGCACAGCTGTTAGCAGTTAACCTCTTACCACTGAGAAACGTCCTTGCGATGGTGGTTTGGGTTGATCTTCCGATGTATCACTATCAGACTTGGGCTCAAATTGATCAGGTAAAACCGACGACATTAGTACTGAACTGAAATTTAGAAATGGTAGTAGGCGTTTCCTTTCCGACATGCGCTGTTTGCGGTAGACCAATCACAACAGACCGGGGCATTTGACCAATCAGAGCAGAGTAGGCTCTCTGAAAGGAGGAGTTTAGAGTGAACGGATCCTTGAATGAGTCGTTTGTGACACTGAAGCAAAAAAAGAGGTGATGCTGCAATGTAAATGAAGAGAAAATGTAATTGTTTTTTGATCTTGGATGCATGTAAACCTATTGTATGAGACCTCAAACAAAATTAGGCACTTTATTATAGCATAATAGGTGCACTTTAAAACTGAAATGGTGGGAATGCTTGTTTTTCCTTTTCTTTTTAGGTTCTGGATGTTTGCAAATTTTTAAAAAAATTTTTTTTATTGTTTTATGGAGTAAGTACACTGATCATCATTATCAGGGTGATTGTGACATGAAACACTGTACAGGTACTAGACTGAATACAACATTTTCCCATCTGATTCATGGATATATTTCATGTCATGGACACACGTGATGCTGACGGACAACACAGATCTTGCGTGTGAACACAGGACACAACTTGTCTTAAAGCAATCTGTCAGCACACTTTTACAAAACAGAAACTTCCGGGTCCATTTAGAAAAAGTCATTACTTTCAGAAGGCCGAATTGGTTTCTAAGAGGCGGTATTTTATTAGCCGTATTGTATTCTTTATATTATTATATTCTATTTCATTCTAGCTTTTAATGCTGTTATCGTAAAGCACATTAGAATATGATCGAAAATGAATGCTACATGAATGCATTATAAAAGTCCTATAGCTGAAAGACTACCTATACAGGAGATATATTCCCTTCAGGATACTGCCTGTTAAATTAAGAGTCTAACCCCATAGCAATCCCAATAAACACATTAAGGTTGACTTTACCTTTCTTTATATATTATGTATTGATAAAAACAGTAACAATGGTTGAACTGACGGTTTCTTTTGTGGTAGTAACATATCCAGCAGCTCAGCTGACAATGCCAAGGTGAATGTATCAGGCCTCTGAGGTCCATCTATTTATATTACACGGATCATAGTTGCTAGAATCAGAGCAAGGTCACTCAAATGGCAGTGGGACAAAGGCAGAGGGAGCCAGGATAACTAAAATCACGTCATGATTTCTAACAAAAAACAGTACCGGTATTAGATTAAAAATATACTTTGGCATCTTATGCAGTGCGTGGAAACTAAGGAGCAAGAACATAAACTTAGCTTAAAACAAAGTGAAAATAATCCCTACATATTCTCATGTCTATGGTCTGCACTGGCTACGTTGCCAAGAATATACAACGAAAAAAGTGAAGAACAGCAAATGAATCGTTTGGCAAACTGAATTAGTGAAGCAGCAATTTCTTAGGGCTTCGTAAATCACAATTTCAAACCCAATCCCCTGCAGAGTGTCTAATGCTTTGTAAATGTGGTCGGAAGGGTCTCCATATAGTAGGAAACTCATTTCTTCGGTATTTTGTAGGAGAACAAAAAAGTGCTATCCACTATGGGTACTATTTAAAGATCTCATTTCAAATATTTAGTGACGTCATAATCAAATCTTCTGAACATTAGCATTTTAAAATGTTCAGAGAGAAAATGTTGGCAGTGATTCCATTAGCATGGTTCATGCTGGAAGAAATAGAATCGATTTTAAAAAACAAGTCTAGAAAACTGAAACCTTAGAGGGCCCGAGGTGACTTGCTCGGCTTTGCATTCGATTAACGAATCCTGCTTTGTGCACTGATTCCACTCTGAGTAAAGCTCAGACAATGGTCCATTGTATCTTTTCGCGAGATCCCGTCAGGCAAGGCCACAGAACATCTCACATTTGAGTCACTTGCAGCAATTGACATTGCTTAACGTTTTCATCAAAAGGTTTAGTATTCGCTTAATTTATTTTGGATAATATTTGGCTAGAGAAAAATACTAACAGTTTTCATCTCGGCAAAATCGCTGATGTCTAAGGACACTGCAGCTCAGAAAGAGACTTGGAATTCTGTTTCCTCTGCCTGTCGGAGCATGCTTCGTCAGCACGAGCTTTTATCAGATATAGCTCGAGAGAAAGGTCGGTTCCCTGATTAGCATCAGAAAGAAACGACAAGTCTGCTTTGCAAAGCAAATCAAAACAGATGTATGCCGATCTAAGCGTACTATTTCATGGTACGTTATTCCAAGCAGAGAAAGATACTCGTTTGACATATGAGGTAACCTTGGGGAACTGCTGGATTGTTTAGTCTTTAGCACACACTAAATCCTGCCCGTACAACCACTGAGTAAATGTATCTAAGCATCTTTAGAAGCAAGAACAGTAATACTAGATATGTTACCTCGATCCAACTCACCTGAGACATGTTGGAGATGGAGTCAGAAGAGGCAGAGGTAGAACTGGGGGCGTTTTTTTGGCGGTCGGTGCTGCGACTCCGCAGGGGGCCACGGGTAGAGGGCTGCAGCGGTGTGGACGACACTGATCGAGGACACAGGTGAGACTCTGATAAAGGACATGGTCAGCCGAGCACGGGGCGGGTGGAGCCGGGAAAAGAACCAGAAGCAGGCCAGTGGGTGAAGCACAAGCAGGAGGAGCACAAAGGAAAGAGAAAGAAAGGATGGGGATGATGAGAGCACAAAACAGTTTGCTACGTGTTAGATCTATATTGACTGATGGAGGAGATTTCGCCACTGATTCAGGAGCAAGCAAATGATTGGCTTGGGTGGGCTAGGCTAGCGGGAGATTTGTGAAAGGCGGAGAGATGGACACTGAGAGAAACAGAGACACTACCCACATACACACCCACACAAACACACACAGAAAGAGAGAGACAGAGGCACCAAGACAAAGAGAAGGCTGGAGATAGGTGTACTCGCATCCCAACACAATCACGAGGCATATGCAGTTCTTAAGCAGAATACACACTGGACACCTGACACACCAAAGCAAATCCTCCAGCCTTGAACAGTGAACAGCCCTCAAACAGCCAATCACCACACACACATATACACACACACATACACACACACACACACACACATACACACACACACACACATATATACACGCACATATACACGCACATATACACGCACCCAAGCTTTTGGTTTGAATAAGACTGTCAGTGTTGTTCAAAATCGTCAATAATTGACCATATTGATTGATTTATTTTTTAACAAAGGAACTGTAGGAGAAACTAGATATTTCTATTTGGAGCATAGAGCTAGGATACCTCCATATAAAATGAAGTATTGTTCTATTTTCCTGGATGTATTCGCAGGCTATGCAATGACCTAAGAATGAAAGACTACCAGGAAAAACATTGTGTGTGAGGCCTTGTCATACTAAACGGTAGCTTGCCATGCAATTTAGTATGACATACATACATAGACACGCATATATACACTCAACATCAACTTTAATAGGAACACCTGTACACCCGACATTCATGCAGTTACCTAATCAGTCGATCATGTGGCAGCAGCACAATGCATGAAATCATGCAGATACAGGCCAAGAGCTTCAGTTAACATTCACATCAAAAAGTAAAAAAAAACAAAAACAAAAAAAAACAAAAACGCTCTCTCTGTGACTTTAACCGTGGCATGATTGTTGGTACCAGATGGGCTGGTTTGTGTATTTCAAAAACTGCTGATCTCCTGTGATTTTCTTTCTCTCTCTCTCTCTCTCTCTCTCTCTCTCCCTCTCTCTCTCTCACACACACACACACACAGACACACACACACAAAAAAAAGTCACTAGAGATTACACGGAATGGTGCGAGGGGGGAGAGAGAAAAAACCCCCGCTCAAAACCAGGTTCCACTCCTGTCAGCCAAGAACAAGAATCTGAGGCTATCATGGTACAGACGTCTACAAACTGGACAGGTGAAGACTGGAAAAAGTTCTTCCTCCCCTAATCCTCGTCTGTCCAGTTTAGAGAGTTTAGAGTCCTGTTCTTGGCTGACAGGAGTGGAACCTGATGTGGTCTTCTGCTGTTGTAACTCATCCACCTCAAGGTTCAATGTTTTGTGCATGCTGAGATGCTTTTCTGCTCACCACAGTTGTAAAGAGTGATTATTTAGGATAAGAGTTACTATATCCCCCCCTGGCAGCTCAAACCAATCTGTCGCAAACTTAATGTTTATTGTTTGTCACACCATTCTGTGTAAACTCTAGACACTGTTGTTTGTGAAAACCCCAGGACATCAGCAGGTTCTGAAATACATAAAACCAGCACATCTGGCACCAACAACCATGCCACAGTTAAAGCCACAGAGATCACACTTTTCCCCCATTCTGATGTTTGACGTGAACATTAACTGAAGCTCTTGATCTGTATCTGCAAGATTTTATGCATTGTGCTGCTGCCACATGATTGGCTGACTGGATAACTACATGAATAAGGAGTAACGGTTTTCCTATTAAAGTGCACTGTATATACGTACACATATATTCACACAAAAATACATAAGCATATATGTATACTTACACATGTATGCATGCATGTATGTACGTTTAAGTCACAGACTTGGGTCTGCTGTTAGTAGCCACCACACTGCAGCATCGATTTAAGAATGATTATTAGCTTTTACTACTCCCATAGTAGCCAGCTGGCTCTGATCCAACAAGGGTGAACTGAGAGCAGGTTAATCCTCATTTGTGATAAGCGACGCTGTTACGAACAGAGATAAACACTTGAATATAACTTGATCCATAAGCTGCTGCTGACTCATATCACGCTTCTGTCTATTTAAAGGGACAGTGACGCTACCTTCAAATCCTACATATATAATACAATTACCAGGGAGAAGAGCTGACCCAGGCACTCTACCATCAAGATGAGAAACAGTAAACTACAGACTTAATGCCTGCTCAAATCTCGGCTGAATGGCGATAATTAGGCAGCGTTTAGTTCATCTGAATCAAATACGAATCAAACTTGCCGTATTAAGTATGGTGTACTTAATTAAGCAGGTAACAACACAGAAATCCCACACGGTCCTGTGCTATTGGTCCAGTTGCAAGCAAACACTAACACCGTTCGACTGCAGTGAGAAAGTGATTCAAATGTGTATTTTGAGTCGTAGGCAGCATTTTTTTGTATATGTGAGCTGTTAAATGGAGCTATGAGTGCACAAACTGAGCCAAATAACAGGGCTTCAAAAATGCACCATGTCCAGGATATTTGAGCTGACGAACAAAGCAGAAATTAAATCTGGATGCCATACAGAAATTTTTTTTTTTATAGTAGCTATTTCCATAATTAGCTAATTATTTATTTAGCACTGTGTTCTCCAAGCTCAGGTGATTTTTGTGATTTCTACACAGGCAAACAGACTATTAGGTGTGCTCTTGCACCGCATATCAAGTAGCATTGATTTACAATTATTATTATTATTATTATTATTATTATTATTATTATGATGTTCAATGAACAGAATTACTTTCATAGACAGGATTGCTTAAGTGGAAGTATTCAAGCATGCCTGATCACTGCACGTTGTCATGCGCCACAGAACACCATAGCATAAATCCCCACCAACACTACAGCCATCAGTTTCTACATCAATAGATCCCCTTCACTCTCTCTAGATTTTCTCTAGGTTACCTGTCTCATCCGCTCCATGGGCTGAAAGGGCTGCTGCACTCTTGCTCCTAGCTAGCGAGGCCTGGGTGGGGGTGAGGAGACGACTGAGGACACTGCTGTCCATGGGACTGGCCAACGGGCGATGGGCTACACACGCGCACGCAGCATGGCAACACCGATAAAAATAATAAAATAAGAAACAGAAAACAAAGAGAGACAGAAATGTTGAAGGATAAACACATAGTGGGTGTGGGAAGGGTGAGTGACACAGGGATAGCTAAAATAAATTTTTAAAAAATTATAATAATGATTATTGTGCATAAATCATACCGTAGTGCTGACTGGAGTCATGTCAATTTAATGTACGGTTATTACTTGAACATAAAACATGAAGGATGACAGGAGGTGAAAGAAAAGTGCACGTGCATCCACAATTCAGGGTAGAGATCAAATGATACTGCGCAAGAACTCTTTAAGAGCAAGACATAAGGGAAATGCATTAAGCTTTAGGTTAGCTTTCTTGATTATACAGGATAACACGTAGACAATCAAATGCTTCCACAGTATAAGCCGAACGTTTACATTTATTCATTTGGCAGATGCATCAATCCTGATCTATGTATCCTGAGCTATAAAGGATTGAACTCAAGTCTGGTCTTTACTGTATAGCTCCCCTGTTAGTGAATGACAAGAACATACTGCAGCTTGAGGAAGTCTTGCAGAGTTTTATTATCTTAGAGGACACAGAAAATAAACAGTTAAGCTGAAATGAATGGTCTGGGTTTTCCCCCCCACCTTCTCTGGCACAATGTAGTTCTGTCTGGCTGAGGTGTTCTGAACTGTACTCTGGTTTTATTAAAAGGGATGCAGGTCATTAGTGAGCAGCTGAGTGTGGGTGTAGGATAGAGGCTCTTTGAGAGGATTTCAAGGGTTCTCTCTCACTCACTCACTCATACACACACACACACACACACACACACACACACACACATACATATACATACATATATATATATATATATATATATATATATATATATATATATATATATATATATATATATTCTGGAGAAGAAAACAATGCTGTGTTCATACATAAACATTATGTTAGTAGACAAAGATGCTATTCTCGGGCAACAGCTCAAGGAGAGAAATGCCAAGAGCAGTTATGACCTCAGTGTGCACAGCAAACAATGGGAAGCACAAAACTGCAGCATCCATAAGCCTGATAAAACAGCATTGTGGAAAAATGTGCATAAAGAGAAAAGTTATTTGCTGGTACAAGAAGTGATACAGGAAGAGAGATAACGAGCGAGTGTTAACACCGGCTTCAAACGAACATCAAGAGACATTCCTTTAACACTCTGTCTCACTCAGAGAATTATAACGATGTCATTTAGCTGAACCTGGGTAGTATAACATCAATAATAGGTAATAATATGGTTAGTATAAATTCGTGCGGTGTTGCAATAGAAGGCTGTCACGTGAGCAGGGCAGGCAGCTCAATACAGCATTTGCGCATTTGTTATTAAGGAGATGCACACAGAAGCATATAAAACGTTCATGATAAGACAAAGCACCTGATCCAAAGGGTGCGGGTTTCTCTGGTTTGCCAGTGAGTGGAGCTCTATTCCCCACACGGGAAAGGGAGGAGCTCCGTTTCTTCAGGACAGGGCCTAGAGACAATCATCAGCCTAGTCAGGAATAGAGCCTAGTTCTTTCGAGCATTTGAATCGCATTTCGTTTAGGTTTTATCTAAAGAAGCATTCAATAATGTTAAACTGAAGTTAGGAATTTACAAATCTGTTTTTTTTTTTTGTTAAACAGTCATTACCATAAAGTTTGAAGAAGACAAACAGAATACAGCAAGATGCTGCATTCAGTCATCTTTTAATCAACTGTATTTTTTTCTATTTAATGATAGAAGCCTTTCTAGTACTGTTCAGTCATTTGCTTTGTAATGCAGAAGGCTTTGTAGTTAATGCTGCACACTAAGCCCTGCAAGACAATAATGTGACTGTTTATAATAATAAAAATAAATAAATAAGAATAAAAAAAGCCACACCTTTAACATGGGTGGACAAATACATTAGCTAGCTCACCAGGCAAATAACAGCTCCAGTGTGCTGTCCAGTCCCATGTTCTGGTTGTCTGGAAACCTAATGTGACTAGGCTAAATGAGCAATAAACTAACAATGTAATACCTTCATGGTCAACTAGTTAAGGTAATTGTATTAATACAGACTAAAGATATGTTCACACGTACAGTGCCGTGAAAAAGTATTTGCTCCCATCCTGATTTCTTCTGTTTTTGTGTATTTCTCATACTACATTGTTTCAGAAATTAAAACAAAAATCTGGTCGACTTCGTAGCACTTGTTTACTGGGCAATTATAAAGAAAAAAAAAAGCTTGTTTAGGCTATTGACCTATCCACCCCTATTTCACCACTAATCAATCATCAGCAAAGCACAGAAGATGTAGTAGGCATCATGTGCATCACCGTCAGGCATTGTTCTGTACTATTTTTATGCCTTTTTTTTTTTTTAGGTATTTAATACAGCTGTTCTCTGTGACAGGGCTATATAAATGAAACCATGTATACTACCATGGATTATTTAGTGACTGTTATTTATCTATTTATATTTATGTATTTATTGAAGGCCAGATTAAGTTTATGCAAATCTCTAGATATCCTTCTGACTCTTATTTAGCTTCTGCAAACCTGCGTACAGGAAGGGAAGAGGGGAAAATCTGCACCTGTCTGTTCCACCTGAGGCTGCTTATACGCTTCCTTAGCAACCCGAGGGACATTGCTAGGCAACCGGTTCAAAGATGAACTCCTCCGCTTTGCACCTAGAAGACAAAGATCTCACAACCTAAAACAGAGACTTAATAAAAGGAGCGATTGCTTTATGATGTCTCAGCTTTGAAGGTTTATCCAAGAGCCCATATTTTGTTTATTCCCTACTGAGAGCATATTTTTTCACTGTCTTAATTTGTGTAAGCATTCATACATTTTTATTAGCCTGGTAAAAACACAAAATAATTTAGATTGCCATTTACAGCTGAATGAGTTTGCGTATAAGACACTCGTTGGAGCAGAATATTCTTGAACGGAGCTGTGAGCTTTTTCCACCCAGTTCAATGAAGCAAAAATATTGACAAATAAATACACAAGATGATTTCATTACATGATTTCACTAATGACGCATGATTTCAGGAACCACATTCTGGTAGCCATCCCATGTTAGAAAGTGTTTAGTGTTCTTAAGGGAAGGAAATCAAGATGAATCCAACACAAATAGCGTTAGCGGTGAAATCAGCTGAGTCACTACTGAATGATCCTTCTAGAGGAAACAAAGCTGGGGGGGGGGGGGGGGGACAGCACTACCACAGGTATCATTAGTGCAGCCTTTCTGTCACGGTGAAACTAAAAACTAGCATTGATATCCTATTCAATTCACTTGACAAATTTATTCATACAACCCATACGAGGTCAAAATCATCAAGAGAGCCAATGTGAATCACAAGACTTATAAATGCCCTTCGCTAGTGATTCTTTTTCCAGTCAGATCACATGAACAGTGCAGATAAATCAGTGGACAAGTTCTGATTTAGAGACATGCAAGAACGGCACTTGCAAACAGTTACCAGCCATGTCTTGTTGAACCTGAATAACACTGAAAACTGCAGACATCCTGCATGAAGGGGGAGAGAGCAGGTAAACACAGTGACAGGGGGGTCGGTGAGGTGTGTGAGGAACATGAGCGATGGGAAAACTTACTTTTGTCAGGAGAGTTGAGGAGGGCGGCGGAGGAAGAGGAGAGGCGCTTGCTGATAGAAGAGTCTGTGGGGTGTTTGAGGTTTGTAGTAGAGGAAGAACGCTTGTCTATAGGGCCGACATACAGACAGACCAGGGTAACAAAATTAGGGGAGTAAAGACAACACAGGATCGTACAGGTGTGAAAGGTCCAAGTTAGGGTGGATTCGAAAAACATGAGAATGTTTACTACAGGCTAAAACACCTTTAAGACCTTTCTCATCTCAGACGAATTAGGATTTTTGTATTTACAATGACTACGTTATGTACATATTAGAGTATGTTATCAGATCATGAATACGCTCATAGGCAAAAAAAACAAAAACAAAAGCATAATAATGTAATCAGAAAGTTGCAGAGAGATTTTAATAGCATGAAATTTACATGCCAAAGTGAAGCATTCTAATCTAGCAGGCAGTTAGTTGTCAGTGAGCTCCTAAACCTTAAAAGATACATGGCTGTTTTTTTTTTTTGCGCGAGTATAAAAAAAAAAAGTGACACTGTGAATGCCCCATTTCAGTGAATACAATAAAGTTTTTGGAGAGGGGGGGGAAAAAAAAAAAAAAAAAAAAAAGAGTGAGATAAAAGGAAGCACCACTTGTGAACTTCCTCGTCGTGAATTCAGGCATAAAGAATGAGTCAGTGGTGGATGCATGAGGGAGAAGGAGAGAGAGGGTATAGAGGAAGTTTGTGCCAAGCTGTGCCACTAGGGGCAAGCAAGCAAGCATTGACCACCTTGTGGTGTGTGGCTTCTGGGAGGCTTGGAGACCGGAGAGGCTGGGGAGATTACTACAGTGACGGGGGAGGAGGTGGGGCCACTGTCACTCTCACCTGTGGGAGGGGCATGGATAGACACATTGCTAAGGGAGAGCATACTGTACACTCTCTCCGCAAGAACGGAGAGTTGGAAAAACACAGCTGAGATCATTAGGGAGTTACCTGTTCTCCAGCAACCTTACACATGCCAATGTAAACCAACATGGAAAGAAAAGAAAAGAAAGAAAAAAACCCCCCAAACAAACACACGGGCAGTTCCAGTGTTCTAGATGTAACATTTAAACTAATATTGACTTGTTGAAGTGTTTCATTGCCTGCACCAGCAGTGACAGTTCGCATAGCTTGTCATATGATCTTTCAGAGGGAATGCAGACTAATATTACAATGCAAGACAGTGGACACCAGACATCTGTAATCAGACATTTGCAGAAAACTTGCAGAATATTATTTTATTATATTTGTGTCATGTACATCATGTATCTACAGCAGGGGTGCTCACACTTCGATGACAAGAGATCTAGTTTTTCACATTATTATTATTCTTATGGTAAGATCTACCATGTAAAATACGCAATTTAGAGTTTGATCAATTATTTTGAGAGATTTGTTTTTGACAAATTAGACACACATTTTGAACTTGGTATTGCAAAGAAAATAAATCTTCCTCCCATTCTGAGTTTTTTTTTAGTGCTCTGTTTGCTTCCGCTTCATCCGCCATTTTGAATTTGCATCTGTAATATGCTTTAACAGCTGTACTTGCTATTGGTTGTTATGGTAGCTGTATAACATCAGAAGCGCATGATTGCAATCAACATAATGAGCACCCCTGGTCTACAGTCTATGATCTAGTGCATATACGAATCATTTTGTGGCCTTAAGAAGAAGAAAAATGGAAGAAATCTGAAAGAAAAAAAAATAAATAAAAAATTCTGCTTTAGTGCTCATACCATTTCTGTTATCAGAATCAGGCATGCCACTCCAGGACCATCTCTTCTGCCTCTGCTCCAGTCTCTGACTGCGCTCCATAGTGCGCCGCATCACTGCCTCATAGTGCTCCTATACAGCAAAACATTACACTTTATAAGCATATAATACCAAGGATCTCAGTTTGAACATGGACCAAGGGCTATTAGCACCGCCAAGCAAGTTTTGCCATACTTAACAGGGCTGAGTCTGGTCACCCTTTTCACCCATGAGCCGAGCGGCGGTGAGCCGTACTACTCAGTGGAGAAGCACTTTTCACTGGAATTCTCTCAAGTGACACTAAAAGCACCTAGCTAAGAGTTTCTTCTTTAAAAATATATTCACGGAAAAAAATTCCTAAGTAAACAGTAAACAAAGAACATTTGTGTTTAATCTGGTTCCTCATAGTAATGTAATGCACTGTCGCTCTGTAACTACAGGCCACAGACGGTATATAGCGTATATATACTGTATAAGAGGGTAAGTTTATGATTACAGTGGCGCTTACCCAGTCTACCCAGTGCCAAATATCTTTCGACTGTTGCACTATGCTCTGCTCTCTACATGCAGAATCACCCTTCCTCTGTCCCCATAGTCCCTATACACAGTCCACTGGATGGCCCCATTCAATTTGATTAAATATGAAATAATAAATATCGAGAAAGCTAGAAAGTGAAGGAATGAGCATACCTTCTCCTCCTCCTGCTTCTGTTTCCTCTTCTCCTCCACAGCAGCTCTTCTCTGCTCCTCTTTCCTGCGCTGCTCCTCCAGCTTTCTTTGTCTCTCCTCCATCTGTCTCTCAACCTGAAGCTTGGACTTACGCTCCCGCTCTAGAATCTGAGACCCACGCACTGCTGAATTGATCACACACACACACACACAAAATGTGCATTTGTTAACACAATCTGCTTTTAAGACATGTAACAGAAAAAAGGACTGCACGTGTGACAAAGCCAAAACGAAACGAAACGCCCGTCTCACCTTGCTGCTTCTCTTGCTCTTCTCGCCTTTCTTTGGCTACTCGGAGTTTGTCATCGATTCTAAGTGCTGCTCCGTCGAT